>NW_005845961.1:0-814 GCF_000455745.1 Alligator sinensis
AGTCCTCCATCCTTTGTAGGTCTTCCTTTTACAATGCAGGAAGTACGCCAGTTCCCTGGAGACCCAAGGGGGCTGGTAAGTTTTGCATCATTCTAGTGAGATATCTCAGTAATATCCCCATGTCTTTGTCACTTTATGCCCAGATTACTATAAATGTGTTTTATAATAGACATGTTGACCCACTTAAAAACTGAAATCACAGTTTCAGGATGGCAGTATGATATGTCTATGGTCTTCTAATCAGCCAATTGTTATCAGTCACAGGGGTGACAAAATAAGGTGAGATATAGAAGAAGGAATTTGCCCTCAAATGTTTTTGTTCTGAGCTTGTGAGCACCTGGAGAAAAATAGATTTGGAAGGGACTGAAGGAAAAAGCAGTGCCTTGACAAATCAGATTGAGAGGTCATTGAATTTGTAAGAGGAAGCATGGTAAAATGTACAAAGGTGGAAGGAGGAAATAAATAGGTTTTGAGGAGACACTGTTTGTACCCCAGTAAAAGAAAACATTATGCTTATTAAGTAGCTAACCAAAAAAGCATCTGTGGGGCAGTGACAAAACTAGAATCTTAGAAGATAACTCTGTCGGGGAAAAGGAGCATCTGCTTTTGAAATCCCTGTCACATACCAAACGTTTGAAAATTCTGAAATGTAAAACTTTACCTCTTTATCAATGCTGTAGCTCTTAGACCAGACACTCATTGAAAATCATTTGAAGAAATAAAGACCTGCATTTTGCAAATACTTACAGATGGTTATGTGCATATGTGAGATGTCCTGCAGACAGGAGTCAAGAAGAACATGAAGTAGATGATA
>NW_005845962.1:0-814 GCF_000455745.1 Alligator sinensis
CTTTTTCTTTAGTGACATTCCCTCATGACTCAAGGAATACCAACCAATGGGGGGAAATCTGTCAACTTGATGAAAGCTTTATGTGGCTGAAATACTGCATTCTCCTCTGCTAGTCGTATTTCTAAAGCAACAAATATTTAATTGTTTGAGGTAAGCTGCCATCCTCTTGAAACTGTCCGCCACAGTGGGGGTTTGATGTTACAACCCAATATTAGTTCATCTCCTAAGGTAAAATTTTAAAGGTTCAAAAATATTTGCTAGGTTCTAAGTGATAATAGACCTGGAAATAGAAATACTTTTGAAAAGTCAGAATTTTCCATGGCTGAACTCACTCCCTCCATCCCAGATTCCTGGAAGTAGGAGCCTGAAGTGAGGACAAATACAATGATGGTGGTGTTTCAAGGCTTCAAAGGACCATGGCATTTGGATCATAAATACATAAGAAGTGTGATGTGTGTCGAACCAATGGTCCAGCTAGCGCAGTATCCTGTGTCCAAGAGTCACAGTAGTGGGTGCTTTAGAGGGATAGCATATGAATAGGTTATATCTACAGTGATTTATTCCCTGTCATAATCCCCTGGCATCCACCGCCATTGATTTAGAGATGCCAGAGGATACACCTGTGACTCTTCTGTTTAATAGCTGTTAAAGAATCCATGGACTTGTCTAGTTCCTTTTTTAACCCAGCTATACTCTCTCTACCACCTCCTGTGGTAATAAAGTGAACTGTGCATTGCATTAAAAACAGGTAATTTATTTTGTTAATTTTAAATCTGTTTCCTGCTAATTTCAGTGGATGGCCCCTAATTCTAGT
>NW_005845963.1:0-813 GCF_000455745.1 Alligator sinensis
ATGGCTGACTCAGAACTCCGCTTGGATGCACCACCTACATCAGTGATTCAGTATACTGCATGTTAGAAATATGCCACTGACATTTTTAATTTTGAGCAACTAAATGCTCACATCCGGTCAGAAAGATAGCTGGCTGAAAAAAAAAATCTGTTGGGATAGTCAGTATACATTAAGAGAAGAAATAAATACTGGTATATCTGGTATATCTGTTGGGATATATACTGGTAATACTGGTATACAATAAATACTGGTATATCTGTTGGGATATACCAGTATACATTAAGAGAAGAAAGAAAAATACAGTACCCACCATCTTCTGTAATAAGAGTGAAGATTTCATTCACAAAATTTTATGGCATTAAAACCTGCTAGGGTACAAATTGGGTTTAAAAAGCTCTTCCCATTCTAAAGGTCATTCATTCCTTCTCTTTACTTCTATCTCAGTATCTTGGGGCTGCCTTGTTTATCTTCATATTAAAATAACAAGAACCTCATGTGAAATTGGGGCAGGACATAAAAAGCACCAGCCACTGGCTATTTGAATAAGAAGAAGCTGAAATCCACGTCTCAAAGACCCACAGCACCAAAAAAAAACAACTGCAGCAATAAGAAAACTTGAAAAAGGTGGCAGAAATGCCACTGTCTGTGTCTCCCTCCAGAAACCTGTCCCGGTCAGCTTGGGACACTGGGGTCAAATTCCTGAGGGAGGGGGGATTTTCCTCCCTGCCTACGTGACAAAAGCCTGGTGCCGAGGGTGCGGTCCCTCTGGGAACCTGAGTGGGGGGAGGGAAAAGTCCTCGTGCATCTGCCCAG
>NW_005845964.1:0-812 GCF_000455745.1 Alligator sinensis
ATCAGTGACAGATGAACAACATGTCTGTACATATAAAGCAGCCAACTGCTTACATGCAACATTGGAGATATTAAGACAGGAGAAACCAAGTTTCTCCTTGGCAAGCTGAAGGAGCAGATGCACTAACCCAGCACTGAAGGGAGCCAGTTCAGACGGACACAAGAGTCCATGAACATTTAAAATAGTTTCTTTGGGGGAGGGGAATTGCTCATTTTCATTAGTACAATGCTAAGACTTCCTGTCATGATCAAAATCACTTTCTGATCAGTAGCTGGACTTCCTGGCCTGGAGACTATACAAGACTACTCTTGTAAAACAGAATAAGGCGGCAAAGTTTACCCAAGAGATTGCCAGACCTTAAACTCAATTGGCCTGAGCTATACCAGAAGCAACCAGCATGCAGAAATGACTCCTGCAACAAACGTAGATAATTTGTTTTGCCCTCCTATGATAATCACAAAAAACATATTATCAATTCTACCTACACCTGAGGTCTCTTGTTCCCATCTTGCTTTCAAAGGCTGGATGAAAAAGTTGCTTCACAAAATGGTCTTGTTGCACTCTACCAAGTCAGGCTTCCAAGCCAGCATGAATGCAGCCTCTGTTCACAAGGAGCTTACTGAAGGATTAGGGCCCCACTGTAGACAGCAGGCTAAATACTAATGCATGTGACTCATACTCCAACACTTAAAATGTGTCAGCTATGCATATGTATCATAGCAGTTATGCTAGGAAAAGGAGAGATAGGACTTTTACCCCAGGGAACATTTGGCTTTAGTCCATGGCAGGGCACTGTTGGTGTCTGCCACTTT
>NW_005845965.1:0-812 GCF_000455745.1 Alligator sinensis
AAAAAAAAAAATGCTGGACAGGCCATTGGACCCGTCGTCAGAAATACACTGCAATACCTCTGTGTACAAGTATTTCCTGCCTGTGGCTGAGGTAGCAAGTGCTGATAGAGGCAGCACTGACCGCTCATTCTTTCTCCCAGGCCCACAATAGTATCTGTTGTGCGGTTGCTGATTAATGTAAGGAAAGAATGGCCAACATGAATCACGCTGGTGTTAATAGCACTGAACAGATGGAGGAACAGAGGAAACTTGAAGTCTAGAAAGCCACGTTGCCGGCAACTCTCTTCATTGTGTGTTCTCAATAGATGGGCCATACGTATTCATTTGAGGATGTAGAGGGTTTATTGTGAGTCTACTGTATAAACATACCCAGTTGGCCAACTCCTACATTCCTTCAGGTTCTCACAACTTGGTCCTTTTCACTATCAGTTTCTCAAGGCAATGACTTCACTACTGCTGCCTCCGACGGATGGAGTGAGGGTATTTGTATGTGAACCTTTCACTTCAGCAGTTAAGAATGATGTTGCCATGCAAGTCCCAGCTTCCTAGGTAAAACATCTGCATTTTTAAATATTCCAATCTAATACCGACAATCTGATGTCATTTTGCAGTAGGAGCTGCTATTTCAGCAGTTAGCAAATTACCGTACGTTACCTTCCCCCTCAATTTGGAATATTTACAACAAATTACTCAGGCACTTGTCCCCCTCGGGTATCTCCCACAAGGACTGTTGCAAAAACTGTAGGGCACCCATACTCCTCACCCACAAAAAACAAAAAAAACCCAACCCGTCTCTACAACATATGTCTCCT
>NW_005845966.1:0-811 GCF_000455745.1 Alligator sinensis
CTTCCCTTCCCTTCCCACCTGCTGATTCAGCTGAGCTCTGTTCCACCCAGCACTGAGGTTAGGAGGGGAGCAACTGGCAGTAGGCAATAGGGAAATCCACCCTGGGACAACAACCCAACGTGGCATAGGTCAGGGGCAGCTCTGAGACCGTGCAACCGCACCGTGCCAGGATGCGTGGCTATCAGCAGCCCTGTGGAGCAATAGCCGGCAGTGGTGTTGAAGGGGTCGGCTGCAGCCCCAAGAGAAGAGGAGCCGCTGAGCTGTGCTGGGAGGGAGAGTCCGGAGGCTGACGGTCTCCCATCTGCCCCAGGTGTCTGCAGGACAGCTGTCGCTACTGGACCTCAATAAAGGCCTAGTCCTGGGGATCCAGCTGTCACTGTACCTGCCAATCCTTCGAAAGCTGTGTGTGGAGTTAGGCTCTCAGTGCCAGTGTATCTACATGACAGGGGGGTCGGTGCTTGCCTCCATGTTTAGGGAATCCCTGCATATTCCTGGGAGAAGCCATTCACCTTTCTTCTACGGGCCCTCAGGTAGAGGCAGGTGGAAGTTATGCTCCAGTGCTTGTGCTGTTACAGCCATGCCTTGCAGCGGAGGAAACCCAAGCCCTGGTCCCATCTCTTGCCATTAGTGGATGCTCAGATTGGAGCATGCCCAAGCCTACCTTGCCTGGTGTAGGGGAGGAAGGCTGGGCTTGTAGCCTCTTATCTACAAATCTTCAAGGGTGCTACCACCCTGGCAGTTAAAATGGCTCATCCCTTTGCCTCCCCAGTCAAGAAGCAGATGGGACAGAGCCCTTTTCTCTATGGGGGGG
>NW_005845967.1:0-811 GCF_000455745.1 Alligator sinensis
AGGGTAGGGGAGAGCACCACCTCCTTTGGAGATTAGAAAGAACTTCTTCACAGCAAGGAGTGCCAAAATCTGGAATAGGCTTCCAATCTAAATCTGTTCTCTGTCAATTTGTGGCCATTGTTCCTAGTTACTCCAGGGGGTTGCCTAGTAAATAGAGCATCTGCTATTCCCTGCTGCCCTCTCCTGATGAATTTATAGGCAGCCACAAGATCACCTCTCAGCCTTCTCTTGTGAAGGCTGAAGAGATCTAGGTCCCTCAGTCTCTCCTTGTAGGACCTTGCCTGCAGGCCTCTGACCATATGAGTAGCCCTCTTCTGAACCCTTTCAAGATTCTCTGCATCCCTTTTGAAGTGCAGTGCCCAAAACTGGATGCAGTACTCCAGCTGCGGCCTGACCAGTGCCGCATAGAGGGGAAGCATCACCTTCCTGGACCTGTTCATCATGCATCTGCTAATGCATGATAAATTGCGGTTAGCCTTGCTGATCACTTTGTCACATTGATGACTCATGTTCATCTTGGAGTCAGCTATGACTCCAAGATCCTTTTCTGCTGCTGTGCTGCTGAGAAGGTCAGCCCCTAGCCTATAAATGTGTTGGTGGTTCTTTTTGCTCAGATGTAGCGCTTTGTACTTGTCTTTGTTGAACTGCATCCTGTTTCATTCTGCCCATTTTTCCAACCTGTCCAGATCCACCTGGGTCCATTCCCTACCCGCTGGTGTGTTAACTTTGCCCCATAATTTAGTATCATCTGTAAACTTGGACAGGGTGCTCTCCACGCCATTGTCCAAGTCACTGGTGAAGACATTGAATA
>NW_005845968.1:0-811 GCF_000455745.1 Alligator sinensis
GTGTGTGTGTGTGTGTGTGTGTGTAGAAACCTAAATATAAGAGATGGGCAAGACCTGCTAAATCAATTACTAAGCCATCAAAGCAGGACCGTTCTCCACAGTACAGTTTCTAATGCTTTGTTCAGTCTTATTTTAAGTGCATCAAACAATAGGGCTTCCTTTGTTTCCCTTGGAAAACCTCACCACAATGGCAAAGTTCTCCCCATTGGGAAGTCTTCCTGATATTTAGTCTAACTTTTCCTTTTCATCTTATCACACTTAATTTTGTAAGGCTTGACATGGGGCAACATTTCCAAAACCATCTAAATCAGGGAAGTATTCCTGACTTCCAATGAAATTCTAATCTTGATCTAAGGTGTCTCAACTGAGGTGTCACAATGCCTAAATTTTAAGCACCTTGCCCTAGAAAGGTGATCTGCATCAATAGGGTTAGGTGCCAAAGCTTACTAAACAGTGAATGAAGAGACCTAGGTAGGTTCCCCCCACTGAAGGATTTATTTATAAATCCCATTTCCCAGGAGATAGTAAGGAACATAACAAGATTTTCAAGACTGTGTGCATAAAATGCATGTAGTTTAGAAGGACTTAGGAAATATTTGTTGAATACTTTCTAATTATGAACAAATTCACAAGTAGAGGCTGAAGAATGAGAAAATGGGTAACATATATAGAATATTTTTTTGCCTATGAAGTTTACCCAATTAAAAACAAAGCCCATATTTAATTTAGGGTTTTTTATTTAATGTGTAAACCACTGCTTAATGAATATGCCAAGTTCTGCCCTGTGTCCAGCATATAAAGCTCTGTAAGG
>NW_005845969.1:0-811 GCF_000455745.1 Alligator sinensis
CAAGAAGAGATCTCCAAGATCTCACAAGTAATTATACAACACCACATAGCCCTAGGTTACCTATTAGTATGCCAGGGAGGAATATGTGGCTTAGTAAACTCCACCTGTTGTGTCTATGTCAATCAGGACATGCGAATAGAAACCAACATTCGTAAAATTCGAAATCAGTTAAGGTTCCTACATCAAGTGGCTCAAAAAATACTGACTAGGGTCTAGAAGAAATGTGGTCTTGCCTAACATCCTGGCTCCCAGATTTCGGGGCCCTTGGCAAGAAAATCCTGTATAGAATATTGTTTGTCTTGATAGTTCTGACGATGTTTTATGTCTTAGTGCAACTGATCCTCTGTTGCGTGAAAGCCAGCAGGAGAAGCTTTAGCAAGGCAAGAAAACCCACGGCAGAGTCTAGAATAATGGTGTTACAAAAGTGGGAGCAGATTGAAAGAAAACATGAAAGGCTGCATGATGAAATAGAGGGGCTCATGAGAATGGAAGTTTAAGGCTAAAGTGAGACTAAATAGTCTCAAATTGGGGACTGGAATCAGAAAAAAATAAATGCCTTAAACTTTGATTATTTGAGTTATAAGATGACATAACGGCTTTGTGGAGAATTGCTGGCTCTGTACAGTAGAACAGATAAGGGAAAGTGTTTGTTCTTTGTAACTCCTCTGCAACTGCTTCCCTCACCGCGGCCTTGAAGATAGCAAAAAGTGTGTACAACTCTGATTTCCAGGTGCAAGAAGGAGGTTTGTGAACTAACCTGGCCTCCCCCATAAGTTCCCGTCCTGATTACAGCAAAGAAGTAATGAAGTAA
>NW_005845970.1:0-810 GCF_000455745.1 Alligator sinensis
GACCCTAACATGTATGAATCTATAAATCTATGAAAACAGAGAGCTTTGAATATTACCCACATGGAGAATTGTCAACTAGAAACTCATTTGGTTTTAATGGGCCAAAGAACTCACTCTTTATGCTCTATGTTTTTTTCATAGTACAATCTTATTTCAGCTTTCAGCTCAGGGGTGTCAAACCAATCCAGCCCCATGGGACAGATGAGAGGCGCAGGGCTAGTCTGCAGGCCAGGCCCACAGACTGGCCCCATGTACCAGACCTACATGGGCCAGTCTCTTGCAGGGCCAGTCTCTTGCAGGCATTGCATACAGCATGTGCTGGAACCAGCCCCACATACTGCTCGAAGCCTACCTGCCAGCTGCAGTCCCACATACCACATACATCAGATGCCTGCCCTGGCCACAGGCATGGTAAGTACCATATGGGGCCAGTCCAGGGTTCACACTACACGTGGTGGGCAGGGCCAAACTTGAGCAAGTGCTGCATATGGTGCCTGCACCAGTCTGGCCCTGTACACTGGATCCAGTATTCAGGGGTGATCTGTAGGCCCAATCCTGAACAGCCCCAGATTCAATGTGTAGGACCGGTCTGACCAGGGGCGATGTGTAAGAGATGCACGTGCAACCCCTGTGCTATGCTCTGGCACCTGTGGAAGGGGTTGCCTACCCCTGGACATAATCCTCTAGCCAAAAACCTCTGGATTTGGTCCCAGAAGGAGCACTGGCACACCCCAGTCAAAGTCCCTAGCATCGGCTGTAGCCAACACCCAGTACCTCTAAGGAAGACTTAAAAACACCCTGGCACATATA
>NW_005845971.1:0-810 GCF_000455745.1 Alligator sinensis
CCCAAATTGAAGTGGGCAGCCCTATGCAGCTCTCATGGAGAATGGAGTTTTGTGGCTCCTGATTGCTGGGCACATCTATGACTTACAGAGCTAGCTGAGAGTTCAGCTTCAGGCTTCATGAGGAGGACACTCTTGTCTACTGCCCGGACAGCACACAGGGATTTTGGGAAGGCACCAAGAGTCAAGTCAGTGCTGGAGGCTGGGGTGCCACGAGGAGGTTTGAAAACCAAGCCGACCTGCAATCCAGGAAAAGAATGAAAAGATCAGATTCTTCCGGTACCTTCATGTGCTGCCCCAGAGGACAACTCAGCTGTGCGACACACAGCTCTACCAGAACTCCACAGCCCTGCCTTGCATCCTCTATCCTGACTACAGCAATTCAGTGAGGACAGGTATCGCTTGCTCCAGCCTGGGGTTGCTTCCACACTCCACTGTTCCAACTATATGACTTTGCCTGATGTGCGTGATCCTCTGATTGTCATTGCTAACATTCGGTCAGTAGCTGACAGGATCATGGAATCAGTGCACATTTCCTGGGTCGTCTTTGAACACTCGTCTTGTTCTGGGTTGCAGGGTAGGCCTCTCATATATGGAGTAAATACGGGTTATAGATTCAGCTCACTCACCTTATTGGGGAGGCAGTTTTCGACCTGGAAATCTGCTGAGTTGGCGATAACTTCCCCACTAGGCACAGTGGTGTAGACAAGTATCCGTACCAGGGGAGCAATTTCAGGGCCCACGCGTAGCATCAGTGTTAATTTTTTTAAATCTGGTCAATGCATAGAAAGAGAGGGAGAGAGAGAGAGAGAG
>NW_005845972.1:0-810 GCF_000455745.1 Alligator sinensis
TGAGCCTGTTACTCACTTGGTCCTAAAAAGTGGAACTCCTTAGCATATCAGCAAGCAGAAGTTTGTATCTACCAGATCCTGAAAGAGGTGAGATTGCATCTAAAAGAACAGCAGCAAAAAGCGGTGTGCCCCAGGAGCAGTGAGGCAAGGGAAAACTTGGGCTAAAGCTACACTAACTCCACTGACTATCTGTGGGACTAGGCAAGAACTCTAAACCTATTGACTGAGCTGGAGCTGTTAACAGTGGGTTGAGGTAGATACTGGTTATTATGGGGCTCTTAAATCTGTTTATCATCCCATCTCCCTTTCCCAATTCTATAAACCCTGTTATAGTTGATATTGCTTGTAAGTGGGGAAGTTTGCTGATACTGGAACACCCATAGACCAGGAACCGCTGAGCATGCCTTCCACCCCTCCTGACCAAACTGTCCCTTTTGGGTGTGTACAAGAAATCACATCAAACAGTTAGAGTTCAATTAGTTACTTTAAGCCATGTGAAATTCAACCAGCTGAAACTTGTACAATATTTTCAAAGGATTGTCTGCATGTTCTGCAGATCCCCTGCAATACAAGAAGCACCATGTAGCAGACCTGTGAGTCCACCCCAGTTCCTGATGCCCCCTTGGGTCAAATCTGCCTGCCACACTCCGTGACCCCACCTCACCTCCAGTGTCTCTCCTGCCACACCTTTGTTATTACTAACATACTGGGGAGGTGGCCCCTAGAGGCAAGGAGTAACTTTTGCCGTTATTCCTGGGCTTCTCTACCCAAACTCAGCTCCAGGGTCTTTGTGCTTCCCTAATGTGCTTC
>NW_005845973.1:0-810 GCF_000455745.1 Alligator sinensis
GGGGCCTCTGGATGCCTAGGTTTTCTTTTTCCTTTCTCTTTTCCTTTGATAGCTAGGTTTTGGTTTTTGGGGGGGAGTTTTTTTGCATACACTTACACCTCTAACAACCTGTCAAGTGACCACTGTGGTTCACTTGGCAAACCAAAACGTACTTTGGCAGTTAAACTATTTTAGTACTGTTACACGGTTCACACCCACACACCCATCACCACTCCAGTGCTTTCACCCGCTGTCTTTTCCGAGGGTTTGCCTCTGAAAAGTCTATGCCAGTACTCTCTCCACCATATAAGGTCTGCTGTTTCTTTCCTATCATCCTCTTCTGTCTCTTTGTAGCACCAGTATCTTTCACTCAGCCCCACTTTAATACAACTTTTTTTTAAATAAGGAAAATTTTTCATGTCCCTGGTCAAATTAGCCAGATCAGTTCGGAATCCTTTGAAGCATTCAAAAGCTTCATGTGGCCCTACTACTGGCAGGTATCCTCCAACCCAGATTTTCAGCCTGGGGCTTCAGATACTTCCAAATCCTTTGGCAGGCATCCTATAGGCAGGCCCAAGCCCAGAGGTTTGGAGTTCAGATACCCCCAAGTTTTGCATGTCCTCAGCCATACGGCCACAGGGGAAAGTGAGGGAGGAGTCTCCCATTTCCATAAAGTCGGTACGTAGGTGAGATCCTCTCAGTGGAAGCTGGCCAGTGGGAAGCTAACTATGAGGAAGTTCTGCCTGCAAGCAGACAAGGGTGCCTCCTTCACCACATGAAGCCATTTTTAAGCCACATAGGTGGTCATAGAATTTCCTGAGCAGGTTCCTG
>NW_005845974.1:0-809 GCF_000455745.1 Alligator sinensis
TAATGTTGCCGAATCTGGACTCCATTTTCTCATGTTTTACCTGTGAGGTTTCTAACAAGCTCCGCGAGAGTTTACGTGCGACGTAGTGAAATACCTTTGCCCACGCTCGGTAGTTTCCCCGCGCGGTTATGGGCTTTGCCATTGTAAATGACAGCTTCACCCGAGAAGATCAGCTTGGGCTGAATTGGAGAGCACCTGTCCAGCGCGCCCTGAGGAAGAAAGAGAAAAGAGACAAACAATTGCACCGTGAATCGCTGCAGGGGGATCCATTGGTGCTGAATCCAAAGCCTAGTCTCAAAGGAGCAATAAGGGAATAAGAGGGGCCACACACACGAATAACATTAAAGCACTGACTGCACCTTTTCTTTCCACCCACCCCCAACATTTTGATGACCAGTGGTTTGGTGAGGGCCAACCCTTCTCGTGATCCAGCACCTGACTCAGCCACTTCAATACTGCAGGAATGGCCCAAGACCTTCCAGCAGCACTGCTACCTGCAGGGCGAGATTTGCAAAAGGTCCGACAGGATGGACCTAGTTGTTTTGTGTGTGTTGTGTGCGATGCAGATATTATAACGGGTCCGGGTGGGCAGCGGGCCTTTGTACGGGTGCGCGGGTGCGGTTTTTTTGGTATCAAGAAAGATTTTTCTTTTTGTGGTGGAAACAGGTGTAACAGGCAGGACAAGGTGGCCGAGTGGTTAAGGTGATGGACTGCTAATCCATTGTGCTCTGCACGCATGGGTTCGAATCCCATCCTTGTTGTGAGACACTTTTGTGGGGCGAGGTGGGCAGGCTGGAGGGGAGGGACAG
>NW_005845975.1:0-809 GCF_000455745.1 Alligator sinensis
CTAGGCTGTCAGATTACTGAACATTTAGAGGGGCTCAGACAGGATGCAACTTTTAATTACTCCCTTTTATCGCAGTTTATTGTGATGGCAAAAGCTCTTCCAGGGCTGTGCAAACACTTGCCTTATTCCTGATAAAACCTGAAATGTGTCTTGCTACTTTCTGTAGCCTCTGGGTACAGCCTATATTCATGCCTGCAGATTTTACTGTCGACTTGCTATATTTTGCTACTGCTACCCTGGCAACACTATAAAAAGGCAAACAGGACAGTAATGTAGAAAGCTTTCTGGGTTTTCTCTCTTGTTTTAAGGAACCGTAGGTATGTTCTTGCAAATGAACGGCACGTCATACCGATAGGGAAACAATGTCACTGCGTAACACTGCTGTCCTTCTCTACTTCACAGATGATCTAATAAGTAGAAATACACCAAAAAGACTCCAAGACCCAACAGATTATGGGACTTGGCCTGAACTTAGTGAGATCTCTCCGAGTAGCGTCGGCTTTGCAGACGGCCGGGAGCGCAGAAGTATGTGAGGGAGTTTTGCACGACGAGCTCAGCAGCAGACTGGTGTGGACCTCAATATGGGCTAGTTTGTCTGCTTTTTGCTAGTTCGGTGCTGTCCTATCCAGACAGCTGCTGGTGCTTTGGCTAGCCTAGCTAGCCGAAAGCTAGCTCGGGTACCTCCATGCTTCACTTCAGTCAGCACTTTTTTAGGGGAAAAAAACCCAGCTATCTGATTCCAGAAGTACAGGAGAACCCGGAAAAGATTTAAACATTAAACTGTTACCCGTATATCCATTAAAAAAAAA
>NW_005845976.1:0-808 GCF_000455745.1 Alligator sinensis
CAATACAACATTTCCAAGAACCACGCAACCACCAACAACTCCATTCCTTCTTGGGGCTCATCAGCTACCATTGTAGTGTAGCAAAACCCCCCATTTTTCGTTTTTAATACATATATGATAGATATGCATTCCCTCTCCTCCCCCAAATATTTCTGCCTTTTCCTCTCCCTCTCTATTCCCTATGGATAAGTATAAGTGAGCTCAGACTTAGGATCAGCTTTAACATTTTTAGTTTGGTAGCAAGTTTTTGGTTTTGGATAGCCACTGTTTTATATTGTATTATTATTAGGTTTGTATTGATTTTACTGTTGTATATTGTATTATTATCATTTTCGTATTGATTTTTACTGTTTCATATGGATATTGCATGGTTTAGGCCTGTGTTTGTAAGTGAACCAAAGTTATGTCAAGTTTTCCTTTTATATGTCAAGTCTCCATCTTCTGTCCTGTGCCTGGGCATCCCATATTGCAACTGTATGAGTCACATACACCTCCCATGTAAATTGGCTCCCCGATGAATGAGAGTGATTGGGAATGACTGAAATACAATGGTAGCAGGCCTCTACTGAATGGCCTGTAATGACTGGGCCATCACCTTCACCCAGGAACAGAGACAAGAACCCAGCATTTGAAAGACAAAAGACCCTGCAAAACCAGCAACTCTACCATTGTACCCCACCATTAGACACCCGAAACTGCACATCCCTGCATGGAGCACACATGTTCAGTACGCCAGGGGCTGACACTTGCCTGGGCAAACCTCCTGTCACTAAGGTGACATAAGTTCTGCCCCTATAAAAAGGGGCAG
>NW_005845977.1:0-808 GCF_000455745.1 Alligator sinensis
AAAAAAAATGCTTTCTCTTTCTTGCAGGGTCAGGAAGGGAGGAGATGCTTTCAGGACTGACTGTTGGGTCTAAAGACATTTGGCCTATCTGGTTTAACATCCCAGGGTGGCAAGCCTTAAAGCTCAGCAAACATGCATGTAGGCTTTTTATTGATTTTAAAATGGTTTTGTCTCCCTACACTCTTTGTTCCTAGTGTTAAATAAATAATACTTTGGCTTTAGGAAAATCCAACTACTGGTCAGACTCCCAAAAGCAGGTGTCTAGACTCAGTCAGACTTGCTGGATGAGCATGAGCAGGGTACACCGGTGGGTAGTAGCTAATTTAAAAGCAGGACATCTGCAGAATATCACCCCATGGGAGATAAAGGCATGAGGGCTAAGATCTGAGGGGTGTATTCAGGGAGCAGAGGCAGAGGTGCAGCTACCCTGGTCACTGTGGCTTAAGCTTCCTAGCAGGAAGTTCTGCTGGACTATGCAGCACTTTGTCCCCAGGAAAGTGTCTGAAGCCTTCTCACTTGAGAAACTGAAAGGCAGGTTGGACAACACTGAAGAATGTGCTGTAGGGAACCATCCTACACTAGTCTCTGGGGATGAGCTACATAAGCCAGCAGATCTTTTGCATCTAGTAGAAATAAACCAGCAAATCTTTTTCCTAGGGAATCCTAGGGCATGATTCTCGTAGCCTTGCTTCCAGTGCTCCGCTTTCTCCATGTCCGTGGAAATCCTACTGACATGACTAAGGACTTGGAGCATGGTAGACTAGAGCAGAGAGAGTAAGGGCCTTGTTACACCTTATGCTGTAAACCG
>NW_005845978.1:0-808 GCF_000455745.1 Alligator sinensis
GAGGTTTGAATCGACTGTGTGTAACCTTGATATTAGGGCTGATTAGAACGGAGTAGGGACCCATGGGCATTGTGCTCTGTTGCTAGCTTTTGCTGGTGAAAGGTAGCTTTCACTTTCTGCTCCAAGTTAACACATGGAGCATGAATAACACGCATTGTACCTCCAGTGTTTGGTCAAGAGCTTTCTGGCTTCTTTCATCTGAAAGCAGGCTCTGAAACACAAGACAACACAGACATGAAAGCCTCAGCAACAGGCTGCAAGCAAAGGCAGGGTAAAGCTCACTCAACTCTGTCCCTGCCTCCTTTCCCCTCCTCCTCCCCTTCTTTCCGACCTTTCATTTTCAAGAGAGAAATCCGCCTTTACATTTTACCCACTAAAATATAAAGCAGATAGACTTTTTAAACAGCTTCTGTGGGACACTTGTACTCATATAAGGATTTAGTCCACATATTTCTTATACAAAACACAGTGTGTGTCACTTTTCTTTTTACAATAACAAAACATTTGTCTATGACCAGCTCACTCTTCTGTGCTGGGTACAGTATATCTCACTGACACAAGGGCATACGTTCAGCCCAGGCACTCATCTCTGTAGCATTTGCATTCCTGAAGCCGGAATATATTTCTTGCACATACCGTTACAAGCTTTGTCCCAAAAGTGCACAATTAGTTTGTGCAGAACAGACTGAACAGAAAAGCCTCCGTGGACAGGGTAAAAGTAAAGTCATACATTTTAGGCGTAAAATGTACATGTAAAATGTTAGCTGCAAGGTAGCTGGATGTTGGCTACAAATGTCCAACTCGGGAT
>NW_005845979.1:0-807 GCF_000455745.1 Alligator sinensis
GTTTGGATTACATTGCAAGATCAAAGCCCAGCTACAATATGAACAAAGCAAATCCTGTGAGTTTGGAGAAATCCAGATCTATGAGCTCTGCAGCATGTGCCCCAAACTAGTTTTATTTGTAAGCATCCTACAGCCTCATTTTCTGGCCAAATGAACTCTTACCATTATGGTATCCTACTCTGGGCAGTCCTACTTAAGAGCATCCCAACCCCGCACAGTCTCCCCCATCTCACCCAGCAAACAGGCCACCCATCCAACTTTGTCAAAAATAGTGTTTCCAGTCACCAGGTACTTTTCTTGATACTTAATCAGTATATGAAATTCCTTGCTATATTGTGGGGGGATTTGATTCAGATATTAGAAGTAGTTTATTTAATCTAACAGCTAATAGCTGTATTAGTTAAGGCACCATTCAAAGTTCACACCAGTTCATTAATCTGCCCAGGATTGTCTGCACACAGGGATCTTTATCTTGGCTAAGCCTGGCAAATAATTCAGTGTCAAAGAGATCATTAACGTAATTACCACCCAAGATAAAAGGCAAGGGAAAGGGCGAGTCATTTTAATGGATTTAGTTTTGCCACAGACTCCTGATATAATTGTGTACATCTCAAAAGATTTCCCAGTTTGGGGCACCCTTCTGAGAACTGCAACTCCATTGGTGTGTCTGCTGCACCATAAGAGAACATTTACTAAAAATATGTTTTCCCTAAGAATCCTGGATCTGAAATAAATGTGCTGCTACAGTGGGCTGTATCTGTTTGGATAATTTGTTGTTTTAGGGAACATCTGATAGACTAGATAATT
>NW_005845980.1:0-544 GCF_000455745.1 Alligator sinensis
TCGGCGTGACCTACTGGATCATGCTCTTGGCCGCCCCGCTTCTGGTGGGCGCATTCGGCATCGTCATCGAAAAGTCCATGCTGCGCTGGCTCTACAAGCTCGACCACCTGTACGGCCTGCTGCTGACCTTCGGCATCACCCTCATGCTCGAAGGCCTGTTCCGCTCCTTCTACGGCGTCTCCGGCCAGCCCTATTCGGTCCCGGAAGCCTTGTCCGGCGCTTTCAACCTCGGCTTCATGATCCTGCCCAAGTACCGCGCCTGGGTCGTGCTGGCCTCGCTCATCGTCTGCTTTGCGACCTGGTTCGTCATCGAAAAGACCAAGCTTGGCGCCTACCTGCGTGCCGGCACAGAAAACCCGAAACTGGTCGAAGCCTTCGGCATCAACGTGCCGCTGATGGTGACACTGACCTACGGTTTCGGGGTGGCGCTGGCGGCCTTTGCCGGCGTGCTGGCCGCACCGGTGATCCAGGTGTCGCCGCTGATGGGCTCGAACCTGATCATCGTGGTGTTTGCGGTGGTGGTCATCGGCGGCATGGGCTCCAT
>NW_005845980.1:554-807 GCF_000455745.1 Alligator sinensis
GCCTGGGGCTGGGCATCATCGAGGGCTTGACCCGGGTGTTTTACCCGGAACTGTCGGCCACCGTGGTGTTCATCATCATGGCCATCGTCCTGATGATTCGTCCGGCCGGCCTGTTCGGCAAGGAAAAGTAATGTCTTGCGCCGCCACGGCGGCAGAAATGGTGAACAAATGAACAAGAATATTGGTTATGCAATTGCGCTGGCGATTGCCCTCGCGGCACCGTTCGTGCTCTATCCGATCTTCCTGATGAAGG
>NW_005845981.1:0-293 GCF_000455745.1 Alligator sinensis
GCGTGGTCGGCAGAGACGACGCTGTGTCGCTTTCCTGGATGGCAGCGAGCCCCGGGCAGCGCTGTGCAGTGACAGGCGGGCAACAAGGAGCCTGCCTGGCACGGATAAACCCCCCCGGGAGGGGAAGGCGGGCAGCCCCAGCAGACCCCAGCCATTGCCCCCAGCTCTTGCTGCAGGCGGCGCGTGCCGGCAGATCGAGCTGGGCCTCTGCTCTCCCCCCTCGGCCCCGTCTTCTCCCAGCAAACCCAAGAGTCCGGGCCCCAGCCCGCGCCACCCCGCTCGTGCACCAGTCG
>NW_005845981.1:558-807 GCF_000455745.1 Alligator sinensis
ACTGGGGGTAATGGGGTAGCCTGGGAGGATACTGGGAGGCACTTGGTGGAGCAGGGGATGACATTGGGGGTAATAGGAGATCCTGGGAGGCTACTGGCAGATACTGGGGAATACTTGGAGTTACTGGAGGATACTGGGTAGCTCAGTGTGGCAATGGGGAATCCGGGGAGCATACTGGAACACAGTGAGGGGTATTGGGAGAAACTGGGGGCATACTTGAGGTAATAGGGGATCCTGGGACGTTCGTGG
>NW_005845982.1:0-807 GCF_000455745.1 Alligator sinensis
TCATCATTGCCCTGTGCTAGGCATCAATTACTGCTCCATGCAAGCAAATGAAGCCATCGCCTCCAAGCCCACTGAAGCGTGGGGCTCGCGTGGTTTTGCTGCTCGTCTGGCGGAGACAGACGTTTGTCTGGGCCGAGATCTCTAGGAGGCGGTTGGATGCCGTTTTCACGCTAGAACAGCTAATCCTGTGCTTGCCTGCAATCAGTGTACTTCCAGTCCCATACAAACCTTTCTGCTTCGGAAATAATAATACACTGGAAATTTTTCTGCAGCGCTTTCTGCCCCAGGAGGGCCCCTGAATGCCTGCTCGGTTCACGAGCAGAGCGTGCGTTGCACCAACAGGAACCTGCCTGCCTGTCGCACCTTGCTGAAGGCCATGGGGAGAGGAGAAGGTTAGACTAAAATATTGGGGCAATCTGTGTTGTAGGAAATAGCAGGTGGTCTCTTTCAGTATCCAACAGAGATGCCCTGGAACCACTGGGTCATTTAAATGAAACACCACTACTCTGTCTATGAATATGTGTATCTCTATATAGAATAGATCTAGATCTACTGTATGCAGAGCTGCTGAATTACTGAACATTCAAATTTTTGCTGAGTTGGCCCCACTGTATGTAGATCTAGATATCTAATCTCGATATAGCTCTGTATATATTAGATATATAGATGTCCACACAGACACGTGCGCGCGCCCACACACGTGCGTCCACGCTCTACTCCTCTTGCCCCGAAGCGCCCCGCGCCGCTCCGGATTGGCTGGCCGCAG
Organism: Alligator sinensis; assembly: GCF_000455745.1. NCBI lineage: Eukaryota > Metazoa > Chordata > Crocodylia > Alligatoridae > Alligator > Alligator sinensis. Next base: position 767 of record NW_005845982.1, read on the forward strand.
CCTCGCCCTGCGCTCCCATTGGCTGATCCCGTGACCTCCGC
>NW_005845983.1:0-807 GCF_000455745.1 Alligator sinensis
TCCACTCGGTGTCCCAGGAGTGGTTCTTCGGCGACCGGGAGGAGGAGGCGGCGGGGGCGGACCGGGCGGCCAAGAGCGCGACCAGCTGACCCGGCCCGCGGCGCACTGAGCCGGAGTCTCCCGGGACCGCTGGCTGCATTGTGGGGGGCAGTGGTGGCAGGGGCCTGGCGGTGCCTCCCCAGCCCTCTTCACCCCTGCCAGTGGCAGCGCTGTGCACCCTCGCCTCTGTGCGCCAGGACTGAGAGGGTCACTGGGTAGGTTGGACTGGGGCACCAGCCCTTTTCCCTGGCACACTTCCTGGTCTCTTGGTGAGCCACATCTGCCCGGTGGTCCCCACACACAGCCCCGGGTGGGCATGGTGGTGGGGCTCCATGCTGCTGCGCAGGGGGACTGGGGCCAGCCCAGCTTTGTAGAGAAAGGGGCTTAGTTGGGGCTTCACCTAGCCCAGGATGGGGTGGGGATGACCAGTCCAATCCTGATCCACTTGTATAGGGGAAGGGGCTTGGCCAGCAGAAGTGACCCTCTTGCACTGTGGGGAAAGGCCAGTGTGAGCACCCCTTCCCTGCAGGGAGAGGTTGCTAAGGAGCTCTTGTCCACATTGGCCTCTTCCCCGGGGAAATGCTGGCAAGAGACCTAAGCCAGGTGCTGGCACATACCACTGCCTTCTGTATCTGTAATAAATGCTTCTGTGAAAGGATTGCAGGTCGTTGTAGTTCATTAAAGCAGCTGTTGGCAGGCATCCAGCTGGGGTGGGGGAGCAGCATCTGTGGGGACATTTTCAGCAACCTACTTCCCTAAGAGGTTTAT
>NW_005845984.1:0-807 GCF_000455745.1 Alligator sinensis
CTCCAAGTCTTCCCCCCCACCCCCAGCTCTTGTGAAACCTCTGCTTATGGACCCTTCTCCTGCTAGTGACACAGCTGACTGCTTTGGGGATATTTGTGCCACCTGAGTCAGTCCACTGACAAATAAACCCTATCCACTCACGTATGCTCAGGCCCCCAGTTTAAGCTTGGGGTGCTTTGGAGCTGCTCCTGCACATGTGCACATGTCCCATTACCATGATTGTAGCCTCTCCTGGGGTGTGTGCTCAAGCCTGCCCCTAAGCTCTCTATACTCCCTGATTTACAGACCTGGATGCAGATGAGGCTTATTTCTTGGTGGCATACCCAGACTTGTTCAGGGAACCCATCTAGCCAGGCCCTTGCAAAACGCATGCCACCTTGCTGCACAGCATGTAGGGCTTGTGCTGCTTATTAAACTCAACGCAGAATGAGTTTACATCCCTGCATTTGCCACACACACAGGGCATTTACCTGAGAGAGGAAGAATATGTAAATAATACTTCTATTTTCCTTTTGTTCCTCATTACAATAATCCAATAATACATAACTAACTAGTTTTATTTTTTTAACCCAAGTTTCTGCTCTGAGATTAGACGGGCCACTAGGAATATGAATATGCTCCCTTGATAACTATTGTATTTGGATGACTGTGGTAAAATAAATCCCTTTTTTCTTTCACAGTCATCCTGTCCCCCTCAAACTTTGCCCCGTGAATCAGCCCCATTGCTGTTCTGTTTTCACCATTCTTTTAATCCTCCCCACTTAACCTCTCTTCCATGTTTATTTCCCTTCATTTGCCAACAGAAAT
>NW_005845985.1:0-807 GCF_000455745.1 Alligator sinensis
GCAACAAGCCAGGCAATGACTGCAAGGGCTCTCTCCACACACAGGTTATTGCTAGTATGGATAACACAAGTGTTATGTCATGATGTAGGCCAGACAGCTAATTAATGGCCTGGATAAATGTCTGGCCTGTGCATATCATTTCCAGCATGAATGAGAGAGCGCTCCTGAGGTCTGCATGTTCCTACCTGCTACCCCCTGTACTGGCCCTACATTTTGTGCAATGTTTCTCAGGCTATAAATAAAAATGGTGGACCAATGGAGTCAGCACTGTGTAGGAAAGAGAAAATGCTTTGCTTAGGGCTATAAGGGTGTTGGTTCTTGTGAGCATATACAAAATTGCTAGGATCCCAAAGAAAATTGTTAACACAATAATATAAGAGGAACAGGCGGAAAAGGCCTTTTGTTTCCCAGTAGTGGAAGGGATTCTCAGTCTGGTGGTTATAATGCAGATATAGGACATGAGAATCAAAAGGAATGGGGGCAAAAGGAATATGCTGCCAAGACTGAAAACTGCAAGTTCAACTTCATAGGTGGCACGGCAGGAGAGTTTAATCACTGGAACAGAGTCACAAAAGAAACGCTTGATATGATTGAGTCCACAGAAGGTTAATCATAACAAGAAGAGAGATGCAATGAAGCCAACTATAAAGCCACTGACTCATGAGCCAGCTCTTGGGTTGAAACAGAATCTGTCACTCATAAGGGGTACATAACGTATGGCTAAGTAGCGATTATAAGCCATCAAAGATAAGAGACAACATTCTATAATTAACAACATACCAAAGAAAAATAATTGGATGAAGCAGC
>NW_005845986.1:0-806 GCF_000455745.1 Alligator sinensis
TATATTAATAGAGTTATAAGGTTGCCCCATCCATAGCATTTGGTCTGGGTTGTTCTGTTGTTCATTTCTATTTTTTAATAATATTTGGGTGTATATAAACGGTATAGGGTCTATTGTTTTGTAAATTTGTACATATATATATAATTTATGTCATTACCCTTTAATGGTTTTATTGCAATAATAAATTTGTATATAGTTCAGTAATTGATTTACTGGGCCTGAAACTATAGGGGACAAAGGCAGCCGCTGGGCTTCCTTGTCCCTCCACAGCACACTGCCCTGCCGATAATTCCCTCAATTGGAGAGGGGAATCCAAACCCATGTACACCTGGGCTACACTTAGCTGAATATAATGCCAGCAGAAATGTTTCTTGGCAGTTCAGGACTTGGACGATTGTGCTGGTCCCCGTTTGGCCAGGCTGGGCTGGACATTGCACAAGGGCCCAAGGGATTGAGGAGCCCCACTGCCACGGCCGTTCACAGGGATGAGGTTCCCAAACACCCTATGATGGGGCTTCTGTGAGGTATGTACTGTTTTATAGCGACTGTCTGACACATGCCCGGTGAAGCTCTCAGGCCTTTGCTCTCTGCAATGTTACAGGTCCAAATATAGCAAGCCCTCAGGTGGCCAAGGCTGATCCTGTCTGAGTTTCCCCCCATATGTGTGGGGTTTCTAGGTGGAAACTTACCTGTCTGAGTTGCTATTCGGTTGCATTAGAAAGAACAGGCTTCCCCTTTTTGTGCAGCTACTGCTCTGCTCTGTGTCACTGTGCCCCTGGCACAGTAATACGTGGCCGTGTCTGCGG
>NW_005845987.1:0-806 GCF_000455745.1 Alligator sinensis
AAATGCAAGCAAAGAAGGCTCTGAATACTTCAGTCTCCTATGTTGTCCATTGTATTTGCTTTTCTTCCTCTTTAAGTAATGGAGCTCTACTTTCCCTTGTCTTGGAACTGTTTCTGCCAATTAGCCTTTCTGATTTTTATCCTTAAGGTCATGCTTTTCCTTTTTTATCTTCAGAGTTTTGGGGTTGGGACATGTCAAATTGCTGAGGGACTCGCATTTGGTACAGAGGACTGCAATCCATGATCTGGTCTGAGAACAGTAGAATCATGCAATCCTGTCCTGAAGGCAGTGTTGGCTTGGGGCCTGGAAGTGGTGAACTTGAAATGACCAGGAAGGATCAGAGGTGGAATTACATATGGCTAAAAATTATGCTGTGACCAGGGCCTGCACACAGCCCTTTGCCACAGTGACCATCTATAACTGACTGAGAGGAGGAGGGTGAGGTGCCAAGCAGCTGCACAGACAGTTGTGCTCCAGCCAGTGCTGCTGTATGTGACTAAGGTTAAACCGATTTACAAGCCAGATTCGTAGATCTCGCATTAGTCAGCAAGTACAGTTATGTCTATGCCTATGGCAATATGAAATACCAGCTGATCTTCGTTTTGAATGGCTTCTCTTTTGGAGTGCAGTGCAGTACTCTTGTCTTAATATTAGCCTCCGAAATATGGTAGCAATATGCCTGTAGTCCCTAGGCACATCCACGTATTCCAGTAGTTAAAGTCTTTAACTTTGGGATAGTGGCCTTGGTTCTTTCCAGGGTCTTTGGCCTTAGTAATTGCTTCTCTGCCATTTATTCTGGCTAAGAT
>NW_005845988.1:0-806 GCF_000455745.1 Alligator sinensis
TGAAGCTAGATCAAAGGCTCAAATACTGGATTAGCTCCCTAGCACAGCCAAAGATGCACTGTGTGATGCTGAGCAAGTGGCTCTATCCCTTCTCCATGCCTCAGCTCACCAAAACAGTTAAGAAATGGTTACTACTGTGATTTCATCAAAGCAGTAATCAGTGGTCAGGCCCCCATTGTGTCTACATGCAAACCAAAGTGTTCCCCAATGTAAGGACCTTACTAAAAAAGAGACTAGAGATTGATGCAGTAGAAGGAAGCACAAAACGTCAGACACTGGGTGTTTTATAAGTAGACTAATAAATATAACCTGTCCTCAATGAATATAGATCTAGCCAGGTGCCTATTCACATCTTCCATGTATGGGCCAGGTCCTACTCCATCTATTAGGTGCCTAAGTGGACTTCGGAGGCTAAGTATGGTCCTATTCTACCCTGCTTGACTCCATGGAAAAAGTGTTATTGCATCTACTTTTGTAACATGTAGTCCTCTTTGCCTTAAAATTGTCTCAAAGAGCATTGAGAAGGAAGGTCCAATGATGGACTGGTGAATAAAGAGAGAACAATGACTGCTTGGTCATTAAAACAGATAACAGCTAATAATAGATATTGATCACTAGATTAATAATAGACAAATGCAGATCAGCTGGTTGGTAATGACCAAAGCAGGTGACTGAGGAATAATTGATAGTTGATGATTGATAGCATAGACCTGAAGATTGATAACTGATGCTTTCCAATAGAATACTTCTGAGTGGTTGATAACTGTGTTGATACTTGAAGGCTGATGTATCCTTATTAATATTCA
>NW_005845989.1:0-805 GCF_000455745.1 Alligator sinensis
CCCAAGGGTGCCATAGGTGTGCAGGGTGTTGACAGCCCTGTCCTTGGTGAAGAAATGGGACAGCTCCTTGTAGAAGGGCATGGCCTGCCTCCAGGCCCCAGACCTCGATGGCATCATGCATGCGATACTGACTATTCATCACCTTGGTCTCGGTGCAGCACTGTGACTAATCCCTGTTGTGGCCCTGCTCCTGTATGGGCTCGGCAACGTGCTTGAAGACATCCCTGTTGCGGTGCCCTTTCAAAAGTCGGCACTGGATCTCTTCCTTACCCTAGATAGCAATGAGATCCCTTATTTCCCCACAGGCCCACTTGTATGCCTGGGTTTGGCTGGTGAAGGTGGATGGGGCAGGGTCATCCATGGTCCATGGCAATGCCCTTGGGGTCTTGGCATCTGTGGGCAAGTGAGGATCTGGCTACAAGGGGTGGGGAAGGATGGAAAACTGGATGGTTGAAAGTGAAGGGCACACAGAAGGTGCGGATCCCAGCATGTGCTTCTCCTTCTCACTTCAGCTGGGTGTGGACCCTTCTCCAGAGTAACTGCGGCTCTGCTGGTTAGGCCATCCCCACAACATTGAACTTTCCAGGTACTTACAGCAGACACTACTTGATTCTGACAACAACCTTCACACCAGGCTGGAAATTTCCATTGTCCTCTATCTGCAACAGAGGGAGCTAGCCACACCAGACCTGCTCCTGAGGTTTCCAAGGGCATCTGCTTGCTGGCCCTGGCAAATAAAATACTGGCGTCCCAGTAGAAGCCAGTGGTCCACACTGCCAGGAGGGGAAAGCACTGGCTGGTAGGG
>NW_005845990.1:0-805 GCF_000455745.1 Alligator sinensis
TTGCCTCTCATTGGCCCATAGACTTCTTGATCAGGTAGAGGATATCCACGCACGAGAGGAAGCTCTGTGACTGCTCATATTTTGCTGAGCGATCCTCCCACGAGATGTTCCGGTAATTGAAGTCACCCATGACAACCATGGTCCTGGAGCATGCCGCCTCAGCCAGTTCCCGGGCAAACTCCTGGTCAAGCTCAGGACTTTGGGTGGGAGGTCTGTAGTAGACTCCCACCATTATGTCCCCTGTGCCGTGTTCTCCACGAATTTTAACCCAAAGGGTCTCTTCTTGACCCATCTTGCCAAGTCGTAGGAGCTTTCCAAAGGGCAAAAGGCCCACAGTGCTTTAGGAGGCAGCAAAAGTATCTACACATGCAATTCATGCACACGCAGCCATTCCCAAGCTTGTTGACCCGGAGTGTATTTCTCTTAGGCGAGCCATTGGAATGTGTGCCTGGGACCACAGTACAATGAGCCGGGTCAGAGCAGCTGCAGCTGGCAGGGACCCCAGGGGGTCCCCCGGTTCAACGTGCTGCTGAGCAGCTGGCTGGGGCAGTGCTATATTTACAACTACTATCTTTCCACCAACTTAATTAATTGACTCCAGTCTAATAGGGGTGCACAGGTAGACATGCGTTGACTGCACAGCTAATCAGATCAGGTTAGCTTTGTTGCAGTATGGGCGCTTGAGGTAGAAAAAGTGTGCCCCGCCCCCACTTGCCAGTCAGCCCAAATACCTGACACATGAGAGATATCAAATTTTAGCTTATTTTTAAAATTACATCCTCATCATTTTACAAGGAGGAAGCAA
>NW_005845991.1:0-805 GCF_000455745.1 Alligator sinensis
TGGTGGCACTTGCTAGTGCAATAGAAACAATACTGCCTGCCTGTAAGATCTCCTTTGAGAGCTGTCAGATATATTGGGGTTAGGGGAAAGACAATTACTCATATTCTGGTTTTTCTGCGCTGTCTTGTGAAGCCGCATGTGATGATGACTGTTAGAAACAGGAAACCAGGTGGATCACTAATTCTCTGTGTGGGGTCTGGGACCTGATGAACAAAAGAAACCCACAGTCAAAACACCAGGGTGAAAGGAGGTGATACTTCCAGGGCAGAGTTCACACCTTCACTGGGGAAAATCAGTTTCATAGAGTCTCGTAGAGAAGTGGGGCTGGAAGGACGCTCCAGAGGTTGCGTCTTATCCAACCCCTTGTCTGAGGTAGGATCAGCCCTATCCAAACCATCCTATACAAATTCATCATCTAAACACTACATCTACTGCCAAACTTGACACAACACAAGGCGTCACACCCAAACCTGGCACAGGTAAAGCACAGGGTCTGCTCTGACAGCTCTCAAAGGAGATCTCAGGTGCCTGCCCATTCAGGTCAGCCACCACGTAGTTGTCTACCTGACTAAACCTTGGGTGAGAGGCCTCCTCCCAAGCCTTGAAATGGGAGCTATGAGGCTCCCCTGTCCTTTGCCTCCACCTGAACTTAAGCCCTGGCAAGCTGCCTTGGCTCCTCAGTGAGATAGGGGGCTCACCTATAGATCTCAGAATTCTCTACGAATCCTTTAGGGATATCTGCAGGCCTCCACACCCCCGAGCCTCCACGCTTTCATTGTTTCTATTGCACTAGCAAGTGCCACCA
>NW_005845992.1:0-805 GCF_000455745.1 Alligator sinensis
CAGCCTTGGAGGATAACAGAACCTTTATCGTAGCCCCGTACTTTGATAACAGAGAGAGCAAAATCACCCGAGTGATTGGGATTGTTCACCATGAGGAGGTGACGGCACTTTACTGCTGGTTCTGCTGCCAGCCCGATGGGGAAGTACACGTATCTAGGGCAGACATTGATGTCCACTCGGATCGATTTGACTTCCCGTACGGTGCAGCAGACCTGCTCTGTGCAGAACCCCCCACCTGTGATCCGAGCTATGTGTCGATTCACTCGTTCCCTAATGGAAATATTGAGCAGCTGCCCAGATTTGAAATAAAGAACCGCAAGCCTGAGCCCTTTTCTGCTGACTTCACCGTGTGCATCTCAACCATGTTTGGAAACTACAACAACGTCTTACAATTTATACAGAGCATGGAGATGTACAAAATTCTGGGGGCCCAGAGGGTGGTGATCTATAAGAACAGCTGCAGCCCCCTGATGGAGAGCGTCCTGGCCTTTTATATTGCAGAAGGGACCGTCGAGGTCATTCCCTGGCCCATCACCTCCCACCTCAAGGTGTCTCCTCACTGGCGCTTCCCGAAGGATGGGACGCACATCGGTTACTACGGACAAATCACCGCTCTCAATGACTGCGTGTATCGCAACATGTACCGGAGCAGGTTTGTGCTGCTCAATGATATCGATGAGATTATTCTGCCCGCGAAGCACCCGGATTGGAAAACCATGATGAGGAGTCTTCAGGAGCAGAATCCAGAAACTGGCGTTTTCCTCTTTGAGAATCACATCTTCCCCAACACCGTGTTCACTGCCAC
>NW_005845993.1:0-805 GCF_000455745.1 Alligator sinensis
GCAGTACAACAATGTATGTGTATAAATGCCTGTAATGATTATTTAAATACAAATTCCATTTATTCTGATCCAAAAGGAATGATTAGGCAAGTTTAGCATCTATGTATTATTATTTTAAAATCATGAAATGTTTCCTGTTACATGACTCAGGGATCATATATATCATGTAAAATAACAATTAAAAGAAAAATTATGGCCCATGTCTCAGGGACCATCTTCTTCACCCAGTCTATACCGTCTTACAAATATACAATATGTTATATCCTAAATGCTAGTGTATTAAGCTACATCAGCATAAGAAAAGCAAATTCCAAGGTTGTGGAATATCTAACACAAAACGTTCACTCATCTTTCATCAATATTTATGTATATGAAGGAACCATTACCTTCAGTTTTGTAGCTTCCTGAATAAATCAGCCCCTTGAAATGAACCCAAAGGAGAAAACCAAAAAAACAAAACAAAACAAGATGGTAAATGCAAAACAACCATCATATGACCACCACCTATGTGCAGATTTATGACTAGGGACTACCAGAAATCACTGTTCCTGTCCCCACCACTACTCATGCATCACCACTGGACTTGGTTTGTGGGTGATGTTAACATTCCTGGCAGATGCCTTCACATGACATCCTTTAATATGGGGAACCCAGTGCACAAGTGGCAACCACATGAGCTTGATAGGAGGGAGACCTGAACTCAGTGGAAAGGATTTCCAAGACATCTGGAGACCTCCGTCTCACTGTAACCCTCATCTATCTTTGCAGCCACAGAGAATCAGTAAGTCATCAAGTATGCCTGTTC
>NW_005845994.1:0-804 GCF_000455745.1 Alligator sinensis
CCCCAAGCTGAACCATCTCTCAGCTGAAAACCCAACTATTTGCACAGCATTCAAAATGAACATGAGAAAGAGGCGAGTCACAGGGTAGACAATGCAAACTCCCGATTTCACATCACTTGATGGCAGGCTGAAGCAGACTGAATAAACCAGGCTCCTGCTTAATAGCTCACATCACGGCTACAAAGCCCGTTTCTCTGTGCTCAGGCAAGGTTGGTTTACTCTCGAACAATGCGTATTTAAGTGCATACAGGGAAGGGAGCAGCAATTTTTGCTCACAGTAACTTGTCTGGTAACTTACTTTGCTTTGTTTTCTGTCCAAGTAAAACTGGTGTTGACTGATTGCCATCACCCAGATGGATTTGATCAGGGAAGTGTTTGCATACCAGGTCAGCACTACAAGTCCGCTCTGACCAAAAGTCCTTCGTGACACTGAAATTCTAATGGGGCGAGGAAAAAAACAAGAGAGATGAAAGCTAAGGCTGGATCCTTTCGGGTTGAAAATGCATGCATCGCCTTTCTGCAAATCAGCCTGACAACCTTTATGCCAGTGGTCTAAACACGACCCCCGCAACTCCCTAGCTCTGTGCATCCCCATGCTCTGAACTTTCCCTTTATATTACAATGTGGTATCACCACCATAAAGCCCTTCCCCGTTGAGTTTTGCAACCCACTGAAACCGAAAATAAGGCGGCTGCTGCTCCAGCAAGTGAAATGCTGCTGAGAGCAGAGGTCAAGGGATGGGCTCATTATAAATCTAAAACAGGGAACAGAGCGAGAGGCCGTGCAGAACATTGCAGGGTGGTT
>NW_005845995.1:0-804 GCF_000455745.1 Alligator sinensis
ACAACTCCAGGACTCCTCACTATGGCATCCTTCAATGCCCACGAGAAGAAATTAATTGTTGAGCTGTGGGCCAAGGTCGATGTGGCCCAATGCGGTGCTGACGCCCTCAGCAGGTAAGTCCAGACCCAGGACATGAGCTGAGCTGGCACCTCCTGGGGAAGCTGCTGCCTCCACAGGGATGTGGCATTCACCAGGTTTGTGTCTCTGCTTGTGTCTCCCTTTGCCTAGGATGCTGATTGTCTACCCCTGGAAGAGGAGGTATTTTGAACATTTTGGAAAAATGTGCAATGCCCACGACATCCTGCACAATTCAAAAGTCCAGGAACATGGCAAGAAGGTGCTGGCCTCCTTTGGGGAAGCCGTGAAGCACCTGGACAACATCAAGGGCCACTTCGCCAACCTGAGCAAGCTGCACTGCGAGAAGTTTCATGTGGATCCCGAGAACTTCAAGGTGAGCGGTGTGCATGGCTTGCTTGCAGGCTGGGATGGATGGGCATTCATGAGAGATCATTCAGGGAGCTGGTAATTAATTAAGAAATGCACATGAAATACCTCCTGGTGCCCCCTGAGACAGGGACTCTCTTTCAGGGGGGGAAGGTATGTTCCAGGTAGGTGGCCAGGAGACTTGGGGCAGTTCAGCCAGAGGCAGGAGATGACAGGAGGCAAAGCACGCCTGAAGGAAGTTTTGTTCAGAGTAATCAGAGTGTGCAGAGTGTGTGGAGATGGAAATATCCATGAAGGCAGCGGAACAGAGAATGAAGAGAGCAGCCCAAGGTGGAGAGGTAGGAGGAGAAGAGAGAGGAA
>NW_005845996.1:0-804 GCF_000455745.1 Alligator sinensis
AACTACAGCAGGCCCATCCAGAGCTATTCCTGAGACTACTTCAGAAGTTGATGTCACACCTACTATCACTTCTCCTAATGGTGGGACACCTAATGCTGCTCTTGTGACTACTTCCCCCTTGGTGACAAGAGCTGAGGCTACCTCTCACCCTGGAAGCACAACCAAAGCTGCTCCTGGCACCACTACGCCCCATGAGACAACGGGTGCAGGAACCCCTAGCACAACAGAGACATCCACAACTGCTACTATGCCCATTTCTCCATTGCAGTCAACCGCTGGAGCAACTACCAGCGCAGCAGGCTCCTCTAGGGCTACTCTTGGGACCACTTTACCACCAGAGACCACTGCTGCCACTTCTACAGTGACAGACACAACCACAGCGATCCTTGCAGCCACCTCGCCATTTGAAGCAACAACTCCGATCCCTCCTCCTCTAAAGGAGACATCAACAGCTGCCCTTCTGAGCACTTCACCAGCTGGGACGAGACCTGAGGCCATCTCCCGCACAGAAGAGAAAGCCAGTACTGCCCCACAGGCCACTTCACCACTTGAGGAAAGACCTGGACTCACTTCTGTGATAAGAGAGCCATCCACATCTCCACCTCTCCACATCCCAGCTCTTGGCACAACAACTGCAGCCACTGCAAGCCTGCCGGAGACCGCCTCAGCTGCTCTTGTGACCACTTCTCCTTTTGGAACAAGCCTGCAGCCCGCCTTGCCCCCAGCAGGGACATCCACTACTGCACAAGAGATCACGTCGCCATTTGAGACTCCAGCTGCGGGAACCTCGAGCACAGCAGGGAC
>NW_005845997.1:0-804 GCF_000455745.1 Alligator sinensis
AAACATTTTTTCCAAAGAGGCCATGCTACCTTGAAGAAGTTAGATTGAAATATTCCAAGCTTTTTTACTCTTGCAAATAAACATTTCAAAATGGAGACCACTGCTTGCACGAATAGTCTAACCAACGTGATAACCATTGATTGAAATCAGTGGAATAGTGCCCAGACGTGTTTTATATCAGGCGACTGACTGGTGCTCTCTGTGTATGGGGCAGGGGTCTCCGTGTGTATAAAATTGAGATTCGTACAAATTGGCAGCCTGATGAAACAAGCCTGGGAATTTTTCCACCGATTTCAATTATTTCTACCTGAAATCCTGGCCTCATAGAAGACAAAGTCAAAACTAGCATGGATTTGAATGCAACCAGAATTTCATCCTCTGGATGAGTTTCCTAGAAGTAAAATGACAGCCTTAAAATATCGTCAAAGCTTTCAGCAGAGGTTTTTCTTCAAAATATACCAGCTGACAACTTTTTGGTAGCCATTGGAATGTTTTTGTGGTATAATTTTATTCCCATTAGCCATAAGAAAAAAATACAACAAATAAAACTATACCAAAGAGTAGGGGTGTGCGAAGCAGGCACTATTCGATTTGGATTTGGCTGGATTCAGGGAACAGTGATTTTGTGATTCAGATCACTGTCCTGATTTGATTTGGCCGAATCTAAACCTGAAGATACTATTTTGATTCGGAGAATCAGCGATTTGGACATAGACACAGATTTATATGCTTTTTCTACATACCTTGACGTACCAGGCACAACTCATGAAAGTTGAGCTGGTGGGGTGGATGGGGCATCTCACA
>NW_005845998.1:0-803 GCF_000455745.1 Alligator sinensis
GTATATGGGCAGCGGATCACGATCCTGCCCTGGCTCCAAACCACGTTGTCACTGGCACAAAATCCCAGAACCAGCCCCGGATCAGCTCCCCACCCAGTCATGTGCCCGGTCACCACTGCTTGGGCCAGTCTCCATGGACACCCTGGTTCCACACTGTCATTGCCCTGCCCCTCCTGGGGGGTCTCCATGGAAACCAGCTACCGTGATGTGGGCAGGAGCTGCTGGGAAATGGAGTCCAGCCACTAGCTAGATCTGCCATTTTGCCCTCCCTTGTCCTAGATCTTTCTTTTTAGGGAAAAGGTTGGGCAGGAGTGGACGCATCCTGCAGATGAGTGCAGGGCTCTGCAGATGGTGTCTCCATCAGGGCTTTGGCTTCTTTGACCACAGGATGTTGTTCCAAGAAGAAGAACTGCTAGGAAGAAATGGGATAGAATATTCACAGACAGGCTTACTAACCTAGTGTGGAGGGCTTTAATCCTTATCCTTTCTCATGAAACCATAACTGTTGTTGTTCTTGTTAGGGTGACAATATTTAGATCTTGGGGAGCACGGGATTTGCAGCTGAATAAAGGCATGACTTCTGCCCTAGCAGAGCTGCTGACAACAAGGCAGAATGATATCTAAGTCAGCCATTTGCTTATGCTAATTAACCATCTTATCTGTGGCAACCATTTTCTGAGGAAAAAGCAGTAAGTGAAATTGTGTGAGTCTGTGTGCTATGAATGAGGTGACATTTTAGGAATGTGGAACATAGTACAACTGAGACAGAAATAAACAGACTGGGATGTGAAAAACAACACGTA
>NW_005845999.1:0-803 GCF_000455745.1 Alligator sinensis
TCCCAGATCCATTCGCATGGGCTCTGTCAGGAGTGAATGGCGCGGGCTGGCCAGGGCGGACTCACCTTTGTGTTGGGAGTGCGGTCGGCCCCAGGATTCGGCCCAAACGTGCACGAGTCAGGGGAGACATGGGCGCATGCAAGCGGTGCTGGCTGCAGCGGTGTGCTCGGCGCAGGGCGGGTGCTGCGCGCTGCCTGCGGGCAGGGAAGGCCATGGCTGCAGCACTTGCAGGTCGGCCTTGGGCAGCGTGGCTGGTCCCTGGTGCGGTGCCAGGGCGGCACGGGGTCGGGCACCCTCTTCTTCGTGCGCGGAGCCTCCGTGCAGGAAAGACGACAGAAACCAACTCTCTGTTCCCCGCGGTGCTCCCCCGTCCCTGGCTCTGGTGGCGGAGGAAGCTCCAAATATTTCTATGTGGCCTTTCCTTTCAGCTGTGGAGGGGGCACGCTGGCGACGGGACCGGGAGCCCGAGTCACCTCCGCACGGGGCAGAGCTGGGAGCCAGAGAAGGGCTGGAGGGAGGGAAACTGAGGCAGAGGAGGCAGCAGAGCTGGACCTGAGGGAAAAAATCACCTCCCATGGACCAAAGAGGCGCGCAGTGGGGGAGAGGAGGGAGGCAGAAATAACCGTGTCCGACTTTGGACCGGCACCGGGAAGAAAAGCCGACAGGCTGAGGGGAGTTTGGGGGTTTGTCTGTCTGTGCAGACGCCCGCAGAGGTGCCGCCTCAGGGGTGCTCCTGTGTTCAAAACGGCCGCTCTCCCCTCACAGGCATGGTGCGATGGGTGCCGGCGGCCGTGGCACCGGTG
>NW_005846000.1:0-803 GCF_000455745.1 Alligator sinensis
AATAGTCTAATGTCATCCTCTGTCTAACCAATCTTCAGTTTTTTAAAGACTATGACCAGCCCTCTTCAGCCTTCTCGCCTCTGGACTAAATAATCCCGGTTCTTCCACCTTCTTTTTTCTATCTGAAGATTTCATACGATGTAGAATGCAACACATCTAATAGCAACTTGTTCCAACTGTAGCTTACTGTAAGTGGAATACCTGCACTTCAGATCTGAGCATCTGGTTTAATCTTCCACCCTTTAGATTTAATTTTGCCTTTTTTCTCTGACATCAAAGAGCCATCAGCTACCAAAAAACTTTTCCTTTCTTGTCACCAGTTTTTACCTTTTTCTGCAATAAATGAGTTGGCATAAATCCTGATTTCTTTTATGGTAAGGTATTCTTTCCAGACTTTGGATCATCCTGTAGTTGCTATTTTAACCCTTTCCAAAACCACCAAAATTCAATAATCTTTTATTAACTTTTCTCATGACAATGTCTTTATCTTCCTTTTTCTTCTCCACTTCATTGATGCTTTTGCCACAGAAAATAGATACATGATGCTGAATATGCAGGGGCTGGAGCTTACCCAGGTTCAGATTTGGATCCCAGTCTATTTTCATTGACCTTAGTCTTATAAAGACATGATATAAAGGAAGTTCTTAGTTCAAATAGTTTCAAAATGAGAAGTTTGAAGTGACAGAGGTCTATCTGTTTTGTTTGTTTACCCCTCCATCCATACTTGGAGGAGAAAAAGTGGTGAATAATATGCCATAAAATAAATAAATAAATAAATATACTAGCAAATTGCCCATCAAGAA
>NW_005846001.1:0-803 GCF_000455745.1 Alligator sinensis
AGCACTGTGGCTGGTTGGGGAGTTCCCACTTGGCCACACTGACACAACAAAATTGTAAATCAAATATAGCAAAAAAATCAGTACAACAAGCATGCAGTGCCATATCAAAAGATGTAGCCCCGAATAGGTATGAGTGACATTCGTAATAATGCCATGGGCAATGAGAGCCCTAGGCAATGGGCATGTCACTATTATCTTGGGGGGAAAAATAATACAATCTAATTCCTAAAACTACAGTATATTTTTCCTCACAGTAACTAAGAAAGAGATGTCCATTTTGGCAACATTTATTTTTTAAAAGGAAGTAATCTTGGGACTGTTGTCATAGCATTTTTTTCTTACTATATGTGCATTCTTGTCAAATACTAGCACAATCCACATATGTAAATAAGACAAAAAGACAAGGAAAGGTGATACTGCTCTAGGATATAGACCCAAAAGCCTTTTAAATTTAAACTTCAATGACACAGGTAATAGGGATTATATAACATCTTGTCATAAGTATTTGACTCAGGAATCATTTTGTAGGAAGGATTGGTTCTTATTATTGTAGCTTCAAATTTTTATGTTAACAAATGTATGCATTGCATCACTTTAACTCTTGTCAATTCCCTGTTAAATTTCTAGTTGAAAGGCAAATTGCATGATTTTCTTAAGTACCACAGGACCCCATTTCCCTATTTAATATGCTGTTCCACATCTCTTATTCTTCTTATAGAAGAATCATGTCATAAATATACAAAACATGTGACATTCTTCTTGATGAGTAACCATGAAATAATAATTTAAGTACTTTTTTTTTT
>NW_005846002.1:0-803 GCF_000455745.1 Alligator sinensis
GGGAACAAAAAGGACCATCTGTGGAGGCTGGAGAGAGGAGGATGAGCCAGTCGGGGGTGTTCCTGCGCTGAGCTATCCACCTCACTGCACCTGACCATCTTCCAGGCTCAGAGTGCCTCCCTGGGGGCACCTCATGTCTCGCCCACCCACTTCATGGAGCACACCTGCAATCCTGGGGTAACAGCTCCACCACCCAGGGTCTGGACTGATCCCGGCCCTGTGCCCCTTGGGAAACACAGGCCTAGTAGTCCTTGATGGGTACTTGACCCACTGCAAGAATCTGGGGTGCTTCCCTTAGTTTGAAGCACAAATAGTGGTTTTCCTCTGTCAGCCAAACCAAGGGGACCCCAAGGAATAATCTAGGCCCTCTCCAATAAGTCTCCCATGCTAGACACGAAGAACTTTATTGCTTACGAGTACGTTTGGAATAGGATACAGAGTAGAGCAAAATCAAAGAAATCCCATAGAGCAAAGAGCATCTATGTTACAGCAAGCTACGTATCTAGGTAGCTCTCAAGTAGCTTACTCATATGTATCAATAAAAAGAGGCAGATGAAGATTCTCTCTGGAGTTCATTGATTATGAGTTTCAGGAGAGAGCGTGAGCTTCAGATGGTCCAGCTTCTACTGCCCCTCCTCCTGAGCAATCCATAACTTATACAGACCTTATGACCTCATTTACCTGATCCAATGAAGGCCAGCAACTGTTGGCTGCCAGCCAAGCTATTTGAAACGCATCACTGGTTGCCAGGTAATGTGGATACGACGGTGCGGAGCCAAGAAGGAGGAGTGAGTGAAGCTCTT
>NW_005846003.1:0-802 GCF_000455745.1 Alligator sinensis
AAATAAAAGTGGAGTCAGTTTATTTAGGTGAGCAAGTCCCTCATGATTGGATTCTCATTATGTTTGTACAGCAAAGTGGGCCTAGGACCTCCAATGCCAATAGAAAACCAGCCAAGTAAGAAACGTGACCAATGATGTTCAGAACTGGTGGTGGGATAAGTTTTGCCATCCTCAGCTCGTGCCATGCGAATACAATAGAGGATGTAACCTCTCTGAGCCTTTAGTATGGATGTAATATATTTGTTTCATTCATAGGTGTGTGTAACAGGACCAGACCCCATGGGTGGCTATGACCCTGGTGACCGCATGGCTCCTCAGAGCACCCTCCTTCTTCCTCTCACCTACCATGCCTTGATGGTATTATTTTATTGTAGAAAGGAGGCTGCCCCAGGGTCCCAGAGCAAGCCCCAGCCTGCTTTGGCCTTCCTGTACCCGGCTGGCCCCCAGTCCTATCCTTTAAGCCCTAAGTGAGAGCCCTCCTGACCCCATCTATGTAGGCCGTTAGGGTCTATCTGTGCCCTCCTTCCTCCCCTACAGCCACACCGTGCTTCGTAGATTGGTACTTCAAGCTGTTGTCTGGGCCCCTTGGCCCTTGCAAGGCCCTCTCTTTTCTTTGGGTCTGGCCCTAATCCATGCTATAGCTTTGGCCCCAGCCTTCTGTTCTCTGGGCTCCTGGCCCTCGCATGGTGGCTGTAACCCTATCCCAGCCCTCGGCCTTCTGGGTTCCTGACCCCAGGCCAGGCTGTTTTCACTACCCCAGTCTTCTGACAACAGGCCAGACTTCTGTCACTGGCCTGGCCTC
>NW_005846004.1:0-802 GCF_000455745.1 Alligator sinensis
CCTGCATCAACGTTACAATAAAGGTGCTTATCATTCAGTTGGAAGGGGGGTTATGCCCCCGGTGCCAACGTCTTTGGGTGACGGGGGCTGTAGCGGGGGGATAAGAGGAAGAGCCAGCAGGAAGCAGCTTGTAGACACCACAAGCGTCAGTAGCGGTTGTGCAGGGGAGTAAAACATGACAGTTAAGTCTGTGGCACAGCTGGCATTTTGTACGTTGTTGGCAGGGAAGAGAGGGGTGTTTACATGCCAGACAAGTCCGGGGGAGAAGCTGGTAGCTCCACCCAACCTGGGAAAAATAGCTTTCTTCTCCCCCCCTCCATTGCACAAGCCATTGTGCAATACGGCACTTGGTAACTGCCGAGATAACTTCCACCACGTTGTTTTTGGACTGGCCATCGGTACGGCTATTGCAGAGTGGCTGCCCGCTTGGCAGCGATGCATCTAGTGGGAATCTTTGCTGCTCAGATAACTCACCATCTGGTTGGACCTCAGGGCATCTCTGGGATCAAGGGATTTTCTGTGGGCTTTTGAGTGTATTGCCAGAAGTACTAGGGAAACTGCCCTGCACATTTTTTGAGAAGAATAGCAATGGCATCACTTGCCAAAAGAAGAAAAAGTGCAGGAGAAAAAGAACAGTTCTGCATAGTATTGTCAGGTTATATTCTGGCCTCCTAGCCTCGAATCCTACTTTGCTTGGACTTGATAATGAGATAAGGTGTAAGATGAACACATTTTTCTGGGGGGGGTATTTTTTGGCAGTATCTATATCATTACTGTTCTTTAGGTGTAATCTAATATACAG
>NW_005846005.1:0-802 GCF_000455745.1 Alligator sinensis
TCATGATGGTGGTATAGCGCAGAGGGTTACAAATGGCCACATATCTGTCAAATGACATTGCTGCTAATAAGAGGAACTCAGTAGTACCTAGGAAAAAATACAGAAAGGATTGGGTAAGACACCCAAGAAAAGAAATTGTTGTTGTTCCTAGTGCTAGGTTGGCTAGTGCTTCAGGGACGACAGCAGTAGTGAAGCCAATTTCCAAGAGGGAAAAGTTCCTGAGGAAGAAATACATGGGTGTCTGGAGACGGTGGTCCAGCAAGGTGATTGCAATGATTAAAAGGTTTCCTGTTATTGTCAAACTATAGGTGAGTGTAAGAAGCACAAAGAGTAGGATTTGTAGCTCCCAAATGTCTGTGAAGCCTAAGAGTATGAACTCCCTGATCCCTGTCTGGTTCTCCATGGTGAATCCACAAATGCAGACCTTTCTTTTAAAAAAAGGAAAATTCAAAATTACCAATTCGGTTTTAAACAAAGCACCTTTTCTTTCAATTTGTGCTACAGAATAGAAAAAAAGCTGAAGCTTGAGGGTAGCCATTAAAATTCACTTTATTTCTTCTTTCTACGCTGTAGATGCACTTATACCCAGTTCATTCAATGCCAATATAAGCATGCACACCTGCAACTTCACTAGATATAGATAAAAACAAATGTTGCCCTTTCATATACATTAACACTTAAATGGTTTGTTTGAATTTTTCCATTAACCCATTTGGGAAAAATGTGAAAATGAAATATTATGCCTTTTCCCAGCATAATTGAGACATTCAGAAATATCAAGGGGAGAAAGGTCCCTTCTGCC
>NW_005846006.1:0-802 GCF_000455745.1 Alligator sinensis
CCGCTGATAGAAAATGGCGCCGAAAGAAATGTGAGCCATCCGGAGAACTCGGAAAAGAGGGGCGGAGCTTTGGGAGAACCGGCGGGGATCCGCCTAGCGACCCGGCCCCCTGAGGTGACTTCGTTCCCAACGGCCCCACCTCCTTGCCACGGGGAGGAGGCAATGGGAGGAGGGATATATCCAACGCTCCCACCTGATGAATTTAACTCTCTCTCTGCCCAGCTCACCCAATAGCTGTGATGAAGCGTGTTGCAGATGAAGAAGGTACCACGCGTACCACTGTTACCTCTTGCACACACACCCGACCAGAAATATAGGAACTTTGCAGAGAATCTAAAATAAAAGCAGAAGAGACTTTGGCCATGTGGCTGGGGCGATTGATAATAGAATTCGGATCTGACATCTTAGATAGGGAAGAAGCGAGTGCCCTGACACGGCAAGCGGCGTGGAGCGGAGGGCGTGCCACTGATCTGAACGTGGTCATGGACAGTGCACACTGGCCCATCCCACTCCCGGCGCTTGTAGTGGGACAGGTAACCCATAAATTCCACGCCTGGCATGAGGGCCGCCCGCAGAAGGCCATTGCGGAGCAACTCCTCTTGGCCATAATTGGAGTGTCATATCTTTCATGGAGCCCAAGAGCGAATCCAATGGGGCTAACAGCAGCCCAATGCAAGGAGAGATGGGCTCATCACCACCTATCAGACCCCGGAGCAATTCCAGTGCCTCTGGAAGCTATAGACGCCTGTGTAGAGGTGTATGGAGGGACAAATGTTGTTATGCTCCGACTCTTTCTGAACCC
>NW_005846007.1:0-229 GCF_000455745.1 Alligator sinensis
GTCCCCAGTGTTCATGTAGCCACATGAGGAATGGGTCTAAACACGGTTTGGGATTGTCTGTTTCGATGACCAAGACCACATCACTTCGGAGAGGGTCTTCTAGGAGCTTGTCGATGATTTCATGTACCGGATCAGTTTCAAGTTTATGCGACCTGGTGTGTTTTACGAGCGGTAGAACAATAAATTGGGATAACAGGTCCCAGATTCTTTCCCAATCCTCTAGGTTTTC
>NW_005846007.1:318-802 GCF_000455745.1 Alligator sinensis
TGATGTTGAAGACAGCGGCGGATGACAACTTCAAAACCTAAAAGCTCGTTTCTTTGGGCTGTGGTCCCGGGGGGGTGTTGAATAGTCCCACATCATGGCATGGTTTGCAATAGAACCCGTGGCTCCCCCCATTCCGAGTGGTACCGTTGGAGGCCATCCAGGCAGGGGCTATCGTTCCGTAAAGAGTGGGTGCGGAGTCGTCTTGGGCCTCGGGACCGGGCGGCACGTCTTCGTACTTCCAGCAGTGCCAATGGTAATGGTGGTGTAATACCATTGTGCACCAAGTAGCCGATTCCCCTTGAAATTGTGAGTCGACCTTTGTGGCATCCAGTAAAGGCAAAAGGGTGGTGGCAGGTGCTCGGAGTGTTCCATGTCCCTGAGACAGTATTGTTACAAGCTTTCCTGCTAGTAAGATTTTTCCGACGGTTCCGTAGTGATGTTGGGCGGCCTGGAGGCCTTGTGTGAGGCATAAACTAATTCGTTT
>NW_005846008.1:0-801 GCF_000455745.1 Alligator sinensis
CAGCAGACAGCCCTAATAGGAGCGGGCATGGGGGAAGGGACAACACAGCAGCAACACATGGCTGCGGGGTGGGGCACGCTCTCCCGCCCACTCCCTGAACAGTACCCTGTAGCAACGCACAATGGCCCCTCTGGCACCACACCAGTTGTGGGTAGTGTCTGCCAGCTGTAGCACACTGCTGTGGAGTGAGGCCCTTCCCCAAATACCCACTCCCTGCACAGCTCCCTGCAGCTGTGCACCACATTCCCCTGAATGCCACACTTCCATGCACCCTCTGCCACACTCCAGGGCCATGCTACATGCCAAATGGCTGCAGTTGGCAGGTGCTCCACATGCCTTGGCTGCTCCCCGTGCCAATCACCCCCTGCACCATACATCCATGCACCACATCCCCCTGCACACCCAGTGCCACCCCAGGGCCAAGCTCCACACTCCCCCTGCTGTGGACACGCCCCATGTCATGTCCCCAGCCATGCACTCCCCTATGTGCCGCAACCCCCACATGCTCTGCACCACACCCCAGGGCTGGTCCCCATGCCACATGGCTGTAGCCGGCAGGCACTTCCCACATCACACGCTGCGGCCATGCAACACCCCAGCCCCTGCGCACCCTGTACCACAAGGCAGAGCCTCTCCTAATACAACATAGCCATCAAGTGCTCTCTGCACCATGGCCGCTCCCCATGTCACACCTCATAGCCACTCACTACCCCACCCCCATGCAGCCTTGTGCCAAGCCCCCTTTGCTGGTCTCTGTCCCTGGCCCCCCTCCACCCCATCATTCATGATGGGCATTTTGCT
>NW_005846009.1:0-801 GCF_000455745.1 Alligator sinensis
CATCATCATCATCATCATGTGACAGAGCAGGAGAGCTGGGTTTGAAGCCCCTTTCACCCAGTGGCCTCATGAGCTTGCATCTCCTTCTTCCCAGCAAAGTGAACTAACCAGGCCAGCCAGAGGCTGCTCCAGCTTTCCGCTTGAAGCTCAGCCACTGTCCCTTGCATTTCACAGGCATTGGCTTAAATGGGCGGGCTGCCCTGGGAGCGCTCCTCTCTCATTGGGAGCCAGATCCGCTCCCTTCCAGGGTAGCAGACATCTCAGCCAGCCGTGCACCCTGTGGCTTGTTCTCATCCTCCTAGCCCACGTTTCTTATTGCCAGGTTGCCCAGTGGGGCAGCTTCAAGATGTCTAAGGAGCGGTGTGGGTGGGCACTCCTGGCCTGTGGGCTGGTGATTCATAATTTGGCTCTTTTCCAGTCTTCAAACATATTTTTATGAGGATGCGAACATCATCCCTACCGGGGCACCGAGCACAGAGCTCAGCCATAGGATCCTCTCTGGCTGGTGCTAAAGGAGCAGCAAGGATCAAGCACTCTCTCCCAGGGCCGAGACCGTGCCCAGGCAGCTGGGAGAAAGCCTCTGGCCCGCACAGCCCAGCTCCGTGCAGGGAAGCACGTCTCGCAGCCCCGGATCTCCAGCCGGGATGGAGGGCTCAGCCCATGGAGACTATGATGACATTTCCCTATCAGCCAGCAGCGCTGCGATGTCCGGCTCGTTGAAGCCCGGGTCGCGCTGGCTCCGTGCCCCTCTCCCCACTGGAAAGCCTTCCCCAGAGCGCAGGTGCGGGCGGGGCGGGGCGG
>NW_005846010.1:0-801 GCF_000455745.1 Alligator sinensis
CTTCTGCAGCTCCTGTAAGGTTTTAGCAAAGGAATGGAATAAATCCAGCTTACAGTGGTGTAGAAAGTGCAGCAGGCCTGTGTGACAAATGCCATATCCTGCAAGGCAGGACAGCTTCAATCTGCTCTAAACTTAAATAGTGTAGACCCTACCCTCGTTGCAGATGACACTGCTTGTTGGTGGCTCTGAAGTGACCTCTGTATCATGGGTCAGCTCTCTATTCAGGGAACTTCTGCCAGCCCATTGTGAGATCTGGCAGTGAGCCCATGAAGCCTCAGCTCCTCTTTTTTGGAGGAATGAGTAGGTCACATTGGCAGGGCTGTGGTAGGAAGTCTTGTATGGCCACTACCTAACTGGTTTTGCATAGAGACCGTTTTGGATGTAGGCATCTTTCTTTAGGGCTGTTAATCTAGCTGCTTTTGCAAGCACCGGATTCATCTGCACAGAAAAGAAATGGTGTTGGGAGGTGGCTTTCAAAATGGGTGTGAGGAAGAAGCATCTCTTGTTTAATTGGAAAGGTCCAAAGCAGCCAAGTTACCTCCCAGGTGGGTCATTTCTTGTTGCCTACTCCTATGCAGCATCTGAACTTTCTGCTGTCAAGCAATCATCAAAGTGAGCAAGAAAGACAGAGGCAGTCCAGCAAAACTCTAACAAGACTCCCACCTATTTGTGCTCTTACTGTAGGGCTCCCTTCTCTTGTCATTGCACTTTATAGCCCTTCATTAACTTGTTCTGTTTTATGGTCACCTGCATGGCCGTCTCTGAAGGTACCTCTGATGGTAAAAAAGGAAAAAAAAAAAA
>NW_005846011.1:0-800 GCF_000455745.1 Alligator sinensis
AGAACATTTTTTGCTGGTTAATTGCCTAAAAATATAGGTTTAAAATATAGCTATGTTTAATCCATCTCACAAATGGGTACTTCCTGGATGGCTATCAGAAGATGACACTGTATCAGAGACATTCATTGAATAAAAAAGATATAGTAAAAAAGAATAATAGAAAAACATTAAAATCCTCTAGCTCTACAATGCAGTAGTGAGTATGTAACTGGCACTTAACAACAGCAAATGATAATAATTAATGAATAATACTACTGGGGAACAGAGAAACCACCAACAACTACTGCAAACTGATCTAATAGCTAAAAATCATACTATTACAGTAAAAAATTAAACACGCCAAGCAATTACATAAATGTAGATATTATATTCTGTAAGAAATATGCATTTCTTTAATTTCTTGCTTTAAAAAACTTAAAAGCAGTAACAGATCAAGCTTGCCTGAGGCATATGGTTATCAAACATATTTTTAAATGCATTTCCAAGACATCTTGCAAAGGTTGCTATAGCAACCACTTCTTATTTTGAAATAATTTTAATGGTCACATACAATCATATAAAAATGTCCACAGTGCACCTTGGAATCACCCTTGGTAAAAGTTGGATGTTCAGTATTTTAAATACTGTATTAAGAGTTTTGGTTTCATTGTGCTCTATTCTTTTCTATAATTAGTTCACAAGTATTACATTAATTTCCTCACCTTTGATATTTACTGAATATTAAAATATACAATAAAAATGCAGTTATGTGGCAAAATGGCATTCCAAAACTAGAAAAGGTCTTTCTTTGGTTATTAACA
>NW_005846012.1:0-800 GCF_000455745.1 Alligator sinensis
CAAAATGCAGGTCTGTGAAAGTGCAAATGTGAGGGTCAAAGGCCATGGGAGACTATAGGTGTGAGACATGTGGGGGAGGAAAGGGAGAATTTGACCTGGTGATAGCATTTCGCTGGTAAAATGTAGAGATGTTTCTTGGGTTATTGGACAGCAGGCAGGTGATAACATGTCATAAATACAGTGCCTGTGTCCTTAGACCAGCGTGGCTACAGCCAGCACCCCCAAAACAGGACTGAGAGTTTGCATTTGATTATGGAATTCAACACAAAACCAGTGTGAGAGTAGAGAGAGGTTTGATGTGCACGTGGTAGTCTGCCATATTTCTAGATGTAAGAATGAAAGAGGAAGAAGATAGTGTTCATCCAGACCACCATCTAAAACCATAGAAAGACCATGGTAATATTAGTCTTCAACCAGTAGGATACAGCATAATACATGCTAGTTCCTCATGCCAGTTATCTAGAATCATAAGTATACTGTTGATGGCGCTCGAGAGCAGATAGGTAAGCTTAAATTCCTGTCTCAGAGAGCTTGCTTCTTTTCAGCACGGATCATGGAGAGGGCCACACGCTGACTTGAAAAGGACTTCTGTCCTCTTTCATGGTCCTTCCAAGGTTCACTGCTGAGTGAGTAGTCGCTGAAAACCTCATAGTCTAAAAATGAAGCTTTTGTAAGGCCATATAGATGAAAACCCCAGGAACTCCCATAATTGTTTACCCATCTTTCTTTTATAGGAGAGGAGGGGTTTCCTGCAGGGTGTAGTTCTTTTTTACTTAGCCCTTGGAAATATTAACGTCTGT
>NW_005846013.1:0-800 GCF_000455745.1 Alligator sinensis
AGATTCTTTAGGAATAAGCTACAATTTCATCAGTCTCGCTGGCCAATTGAAGGAAACAGCTTTTTTGCATCACTTAATGACCAATGAAAAAAGATAGCATCTGGTCTAGAACTGAGAAAAAACAAACCTCTTTTTCTGATCACCGCCCTCATTGGTAGAGGACTCTTTAGTAGCGGATGAGTCTTCAGCATTAGCTTTGTCTTCGGGTTTCTTGGCATCTTCTTTACTATCTTTGGTTTCGGCACCCGCGCCTTTATCCGCTGTTTCCCCACTAGAGGCTTCCGGGCCTTGGGAGGCTTTGCTACTCTGATCGCTTACGGGGTCTACTCCTAAACATTCAGAGTCCTCCGGTTTCTCTTCCTCTATTGTCTGTTCACTTGTCTCCCCTTTCGCTACAACTAAACGCTTTGCCTCCTTCCTTGCCACTGCTGGGGCCGATTTGCTGTCCAAAGCTAAGGCCTCTTCCTCCGACTCAGCGGCAGCAAGAGCGTCCTCTTCCTCTGCTAGCTTTCTGCCTGGCACCACGTTACTTCCTTCCTGTGCAAATGGCTGCTCCACTTCGGAATTGTCTTCGTTAAGTGGCTCAGATTTACAAGTTTCCCCCAAAATGTCGAGTATTTTCTCATTTTCTACGGATTTAACAGGAATAGAATGGCACAAGATTTAATCACCAGGGAAATACAGCAATCACAAATGTGGAACTGGCATGGCTGCCACACTAACACCAAGAGACCTTCTAAGCTACACAGAGATTGGAAAACCCTAGTGGACACAACAGTAAGAGCCCTAGGCTAGCTGCT
>NW_005846014.1:0-799 GCF_000455745.1 Alligator sinensis
TTTTGCTTACATAAGGAGTTCATGCATTGGTCAGGTTTGCTGGTCGGGTCTACTCTGGCCGATGCTTTAGCAAAGCCCCTGTGTGAGCAGTATAGAGATTGATTAATACACTACTGTGGGTGCTCCCACCCCACACTGCGAGGGGGCTCTGGAGCAGATTCACTGCCTCCTTTCCAGGTTGGGGGCAGGCAGAGTGGCTCTTCTTTAGGTGGACCGTGGAAGGGGGTTGGCATGCCCTTCAGGGCATCCTGGTTGGTAAGGACAAGGTCCTGCCAAGCCCAGCAGATAGGAGGTGTCCAGGAGAGGGGCCGTGGAAGAAGCTGGCACTGATGTTATGCCTTGCAGCATCAAATTAGGCATTTCACCATCTGAACCCCCCACCAAGGCTTTACCTCCCTGGGCCACAGCAGAGGTGGAGGGGAAAACCTCATGCCCAATAGCCTTATGCTCATGATGTTCATCCTGGAAGTGAGACCTGAGCTTTAGACCTTGCGGAGAGCTGAACCCACAGCTCCCACATCCCAGGGAAGTGTCCTATAGTCACCAGGTTGGGCTTGGACTACAGCCCCCTCCAGCCATCCCGTTGGAGCTGATCCACCAACTTGGCAAGTGTGCAAGAGACACAACTGAAGCCACAAGGAGCCTGATCCTCACAGTGCAGGATCCTCCCATGCATTTTATGTGCATTTTATCCAAGGACTGATTCATGCAAAAATACTTCTGCAGTCCCAGGAGCAAGGCCTGAATGGATGGTCTGTTTGCTGATGCAGCCTGGCCAGCATCATGGGGTGGTGCGGAG
>NW_005846015.1:0-254 GCF_000455745.1 Alligator sinensis
GTTGGCCCAAGGGATGAGGTCAGAAAAGTTACTTAAGTGTTCCTCAATCTTGCGAGACGGGGAAGAGACATCTTGAAACTCACTGACACACAATGAACTGCCTGCCTCCAAAGGAGGCTCAGTCAGCCTCTGGATGATACTTGTGAGTAACTTACCTGAAACCTCTCTAGAAAGATAGCTTACTGCAATGTAGAAGCATAACAACAGGCTCCCTAGCTGTACTGTTTGCTGTGGGTTATTCTTTGATACTTCTC
>NW_005846015.1:323-799 GCF_000455745.1 Alligator sinensis
TACTTGCTGGGAGAGGGAGTGGGCATGCCTTTCTGCTCCCAATGCTGGACCGACTAAGGGAGGCTACTTTTTGTGCTTCAGGCTAGAGGAAGCACCCCAAGTTCTCATAGTGGGTCAAGCACCCTCAAGGGCTGTAAGGCCTGTGTACCCCAGGGGGCGCAGGGCCCGAGCAATGTCCAGACCCTGGGTGATGGCAGCAGTTACCCCGACCTTGTGGGTGTGCTCTAGGAGGGGGGTAGGCCAGACGGGAGGCACTCGGAGCTTGGTAAGTGGTTAGACACAGTGAAGTGGGTGGCTCAGTGCAGGGAATGCCCCCTACCACCCGCAACACTCTCTGGCATCCTTGAAAGGATTTCAAGGCACCCCAGGTTGCCATGGTACCCTGGTTGAGTACCCTGGTTGAGTACCACTGACATGTGTTATTTCCCTTTCACGCTTTAACATGTATTTTATTTTGCACTAGTCACAGTATTCTC
>NW_005846016.1:0-798 GCF_000455745.1 Alligator sinensis
GGTTTATAATCATACCTATACAATAATTAATAATGTATCTCTGGATTGGGTATATGCTAATGAAAGGGGTTGATTATGTAAATACCCTTCCCAGCTAAGTGAAGAAGTTATGATAAACTGATAAATCTTGTTTAACTGTGATGGTCTTTCAAATGTTATCATTTAGGTTTCAACTCAACAATTAGTGCTATTCCTTATGGAAATTATTTCAATTGCTTTACTTGTGTTACTATGGTCAAACACTTAAACCAGTACTTTCTAGTTTACATCAGCAAAAGCATGGAATATGGCTTTGCAAGCTTGTCTCTATACAAGGTTACCTAAAGTTTGTTCTAAGTTTTATACGTTAGAGGATGTATAAAAGGACTCTAATGTATTCTAATTCATCATCCTTCTATTCCAAATTGCAGTTTATGAACTGTGTTGCATGGAGAACACATACTAGAAAGGATATTTACCAAACAAACAGCTACTTCATACATCAAGTTCTGGAGTCAAATATTTTGTTATATGTTGACTGTAGGTGCTATAGGGCTTGTGTCCTTTCTGGGATGATGTCTTCTCTTGTGCTATGCATCCCGTCTGCTACCTGTAACACTGCTGGGTCACAGGTAAGCAGACGGTAGTCTTTTTGGGGGGGTCTGTGCTGAGGCAGTATAGGGCTAGGTGATAGGCTGGGAGTAGGGGGTAGCATGACTTGGGGCATGAGGGTGTAAGGGCCATCTGAGATGGGAGCCGCCTAGTGTAAAACCATTTCTGTAGTCAAGCTGGGTTACCAACTGAAGATTTTTTTTTTTT
>NW_005846017.1:0-798 GCF_000455745.1 Alligator sinensis
GCCAGCGCCCGGGGGCTGCACCACTCTCCTGCCAGCGCCCGGGGGCTCCTCCGAGGTCTCGGGCTCTAAAAGCAAGAGGTGGCGGTGAGCTCCCCCCGTTCATGCCACGCGGCGGGAAACAACCGTCCCGGTGTCGGTGTTACGCCGCCGGCCTGCTCGTTGCATGCTGTGACCCCTCGTCCTTGTCTGGCAAGAGGCGGCCAGGACTCGATCCCTGGGGCCGTCTCAACCCCCCTTAGGAGGGTCCTGTCCCCCTCCAGCATCTCTCCTACACCGACCAGACTTCCTCCTGCTCGGGAAGCCCCTCCATAGCCCAGTGCAGCGAGGCGGATCCTTCTCAAGCAGCACCTGTGGCCTCTTGACTTCCCGCCCCCAAGGCGAGGGGCCAGCAGGACCCCCGGGACCCCCCTCACCTGGGGCCCAGCGGCAGCGGCTGAGGCAGATCTCCTCCTTCAGGTGGTTGTTCTTGTTCCCGCGGCAGCCCCCGTAGGTGAACCGGCGGCAGGCGTGCGTGACGGGGTCGTGGTACCAGCGCGGGAAGGCGGCGCGGCAGGGCCCGGTCACCTGGGGCGCCATGCAGTACTCTGCCCCGCGGCCGGGGACAGACCCAGGTTGGTTACGTGCCCTTTGACCCCCAAAATGCCCCCCCAGACCAGAGTGGGCAGGGACTCAGGCCTGGCCTGCAACACCCATCCAGCCCCCGCCTCAGAGGTCACGAGTCTGCAGCCCCGGGGCACCCGCAGGGAAGAGGCCAGCCCGGTGTGGCTCAGGGAGGCCGGAGTTGGGGGGGGACGTGGC
>NW_005846018.1:0-797 GCF_000455745.1 Alligator sinensis
GTTAAAGCTAGTCTGGCCTTGGGAGCAGTGCCAGCACCGGGAGGGAGCTCTCCAGAGCCGATCAATGGCATTATTCAGAGGAATATTTATCTTGAATGCCTGGCTGGTCGGCATTGTAAGGACTCCTCCAGCCTTTACAAGCCAGCCGCACGCAAAAAGGTGCACTTGCAGTCCAACTTGTTTCGCGTTCTCACTAGGGCTGTGCAAACACAGGGCCAAGCGAGCTGCTGCGGAGGAAGAAACAAGCCTGCCTGATCTTGATCATTTCTCTATTAGGACGTGCCAGCCAAAACGGAGGGCTTGAACTATGCTCCTGCAGCTGTGATGGAATATGCATTAGGTACCAAGGAGCTGTCACTCTGACACAGACCACAGACCCACGGGGCCCAGAGGTCTGCCTCTGGAGACAGCTAATACTGCGTCCCGTGCAAGAAAGGGCAAACAATATGCCTGTGTTATAGCGGAAAGAAGTTTCTACTGCTGCTGAATCCAGAAAACAGGAATTTAGCTACACACAGACATTAGTGGTCATAAAATTACCCACCCCTGCTCTATTACATGTGTTATAGGGACTCCTGCTGTAACAGAAAAAAAATGTATAATGAGATGCTTAGAGATCCCAGAGGGTATCCTGCAATGTAGTGCTAAGGAAGCCAGGCACCCACATGCTATTGTGGTGAAAATAAATCGGGACAGACAGACAAGCGGGAGCTGAATTTATGCCTTTGCTTAGACCCTGCTTCCTTTTTTTTCTTTTCTTCCTTCTTTTCTTCTACATCCCTCCCTAAAAAAAAAAA
>NW_005846019.1:0-797 GCF_000455745.1 Alligator sinensis
GACCACACAGGTGATTGATTTAAAAAAAAAATGTTTCAACATAACATTTCCCTAACAAACACAGCTTTCCTGACATTCTTCTGGCCCAAACTTATTAACATAGGTCCAAGTTGGATAACAAGATAAAGTACCAAAACTGCAGTATGATCTACCACCAGCTTTGACTCATGACATGGGGTGAGTTCTAAACAAATGCCCACAGAGCACTGTGTAGCTTTCCTGCAAGCCTTACTACTACAACAAGTTTCTTCAAGCTGAAAGAACCTCTGCATTGCTCAGTCCTTCTAAACTATAAATGGTGGCAAGGAAAATAAATCTGATGCAACTCTAGGGGCTTAAGGAAACTCTAAATAAAAAGAAGGGGCCTTTTTTTTCCACCATGAGACACTGGAATTTGCCAAAGCCAAGACAATCAGGACCTGTAATTCTCCAGCGGAAAGCTTCTATAGCAGCTCCTGGAGTCTGTCATAAAGACAGGACTAAAGTATTTTACCTCTGTCTCTCCTAACCCTGCTAAGTATAGGATCATTTAACCCTGCATACACTATAGAACCTAAATTGCTACCAATAGTGAAGCTACACACCTACATAACTGCATTTTTCACTTTACTTAGTGGAAATAGGAACAAGACAACGAGCCATGTGAAACACTAGCACCACTTCTGGAAAATAACATAGGGCATATCTGTAGCTTCAACTTACCTTGAAAGAATTAAGTATAATACAGATCAGAAACTAGGCCTTGATCCTAAGAGAAGGTAGTAAAGTAGATGCAGTTGCTCAGCAAAATATCAGGA
>NW_005846020.1:0-797 GCF_000455745.1 Alligator sinensis
TATATTGATCAATGCCCCAGCAAGGCCTTCACTTTCAAAGGCCTGGGGATATCTGTCTATACCATTGGTGGATTTACAACTCCTGTCACCATATACTAAGATGGAAATAATATTTGAATTAAATATTTGCATTTTGGTCTTTGAATAGTAGATTTCAGTGATCAAATCTTGAAGCTGGTTAATATAATGCTGCCTTGCCAAATTTTATGACCTCTTATTTTCTTCTGATTATTCCCATAGGTTTGTATGTTACTGCCAAGGTAGGATGACTGTCCTCCTTTGTATTCTCTTAGCCTTCTAATAAAATACTTCATTTGTGAGTTGCTGAGCTTCTTAGTAACAGGTTTCTTTTCCATGCCAAATCAGTAAACGGTCTTCTGGCCTCTGCTTACATGTTGGTTGAGCTGTTACCAGGAGAGAACTCTTGTCAGTGTAATCTAAATCTTTTTGCAAACTATTTGTGCTATGTTAGAGCAGCTATGTTCTTGTTGCAGTAAAGCCAGTGGCACCACCTAATAGGGGAGGTGTCACCAGTATGCGAGTGAGCGAGGATTTTCTGAAATCTGATTTTACTTAACTGTGCATGTTCTGTTGGTATGTACACCTTTGACAATGTTAATTATTTTGTTGACATTAGCACTTCAACACATTCCCATGTGAATAGCAATGAAAACCACCAAAAGCTTCTTTTAAAAATGATTAACTTTTTTAGTTTTCACTGTTTAGCTATCCAGTCATCTTGTTGATCATTCTCAGAATGAAAATCTACTTGATATGTAATCTACAGACTTGGAAGC
>NW_005846021.1:0-796 GCF_000455745.1 Alligator sinensis
ACTGCAGGCAGCTGCTAACTTGGGTTAAGATTTGTGTGCTATAATATATACCACTGCATCCTCAAAATACCTAAGCAAAAAATTGGAAGTAAATTATGTTGGAAGATTTTAATGAAAAATAGAAGCTAACAGAAACTTAAAGCTATATATTTAATGCCCATTTGCCAAAACTAACACTGCCAATGGAAATATTGACTATATTATTCCTGAAGTAACTTTACAAATTCTTTGCTAAACCAAATAGTCCAAATGTTTTAAGCAGTAATTTGTGCCTTTCTAAATCAGAAAAAGTTAGATACGGATCTAGCAAATGTCACTGTAAAATGACCATCAGCCATTGCCTTAGATATTTCACAGATAAACACTTATTTTTAAAATGACTAGATCTGAAGTTTTACTGTACTGAAATCAGAAGAGCTAGTCACAGCATATTTAGAAATATCTGTGATTATATTTGAATTTTAAGCAGTTTTGCCAATGCTGGAGCAGGTGAATACAATATGCCCATTTAGTATTGTTTGCTTTACTCTGCTATGGAGGCATGCAGCATGAACACGAGCCAGTTACCATGATATAAAAGGGCATGGGATAACACTTACAGCAACTGCCTGTGTGCGTGTTCTGACCTGTGGTATATATGAAGCTAACCTGAAGTATCTTGGCTCTGTCTCATAGTCACTAGAGATTGGTCCTCATTGACCATGGGTTATGATTATATGGTAAACCAAAAATCATGGGCTTAAGTTGAAATTTAATTGAAAATCCACTCATTGGACAAGAACCATGCCTCCAGCTC
>NW_005846022.1:0-796 GCF_000455745.1 Alligator sinensis
TATTCAATCCCCCTCGGTCTTCCCTTCTGCATAAACGACGAAATAATGTTGTCGTTAGCCTAAACAGATGTCATTAAACTTCTTCACAACTAGAGCACACTGCTGGTTCCTATTCAGCTTCTTGTCCACTGCCATCCCCTGGTCCTTTTCTGCATTCATTATCTGTGACTGGGATGTGGATAAATATATAAAACCTTTGCTGAGAGAATTTGCTTATGCCACAAAGCATAAATGACCATATTAAATCAATGACACGGAGTGACCCGGATCTGTTGGTAAACTGGATATAGCCCAGCAGCGTATAGTTTAATATGGGCAAATACAAGGTCATACATCTAGGAGCAAGAGTGTCGTCGTATTCATGGGGTGGGGTAGTGTAACCTGGAAACGGGTAATAAGAGGTTGAGTGTTATGATCATCATATCATGAATACCTAGCGTAACAGGGTGGCTGTAAATGAAATGTTTGGATGTACACATGGAGTTGTCTAACAGGAGCAGGGAGCTGGTATTGCTTCTGTATACAGCAGTACTGAGACCATTTGTGTCTATTACTAATGCTCCCAAGTTTAAGAAGAGGTTGAAAAATAGATGAGTTCAAAAAGCTTCAAGTTCTGGATAAAAATCCGCCTTACCACAAGAGACCCTGGAGGAGCTTCATCTCGTTAGTTTATTTATTAAGAGGAAAAGCTTCTTAATTTGATCACTCGCTGTAATGACCCACCCTGCAAGGAGGTCTCTGCTAGCAGAGCACTCCGTAATCTTGCCGAGACAGAACGAGATCCAATGACCAGGAG
>NW_005846023.1:0-796 GCF_000455745.1 Alligator sinensis
CGAGCCGGTGCCACTTCGACATGGCCGTGTTCCTGGCCACGGGCAACACCAGCGGTGGCGTGTGCGACGACTGCCAGCACAACACCATGGGGCGGCGCTGCGAGCTCTGCAAGCCCTTCTACTACAAGGACCCCGGGCGCGACCTGCGGGACCCCAGCGCCTGCCTGCGTGAGTGCCCTGCCCCAGCCCCCGGCCTCCCCCAGGGCTCAGCTCTGCGTTGCCCCTGGGCCTCGCACCCTGGCCCTGGCGCCCTCCACCCACGCAGCCCCATGCCCTCTGGCCCCAGCTGGGCTCGTGGTGGTGCCTGTCCCTGGAGACCGGTCTGGGTGCTGAGCCAGCTCCCCAGCTCCGGGGCCCTAGGCCCCGCGCCCTCTGTGCTGCCCCCACCGGAGCAGGGCAGGGCTGCATTAGTGCTGCTGTGCCCGCACCTGCAGCCTGCGACTGCGACCCGGTGGGCTCGCTGGACGGGGGCGTGTGCGACGGCCACACAGACGTGGCGCTGGGCCTGATCGCGGGGCAGTGCCGCTGCAAGGAGCACGTCCGGGGCGCCCGCTGCGACCGCTGCAAGGAGGCCTTCTACGGTCTGAGCCTCAACGACCCCCAGGGCTGCCAGCGTGAGTCCGAGGTGGGGTGAGGGGCTCGATGCTCACCTGTGCCAGGTGCTGCAGGGCCAGGACAGTGCTGCAGGACCCACAGATGGCATCACTGGGGGTCTGGGCCATGCATTTGCCATGTGGCAGCTGCGCCCCCATCCCAGCCCTGCACCTGCCAGCGCCCTGTGTCTTGGTCTTGCCAC
>NW_005846024.1:0-795 GCF_000455745.1 Alligator sinensis
CTGGAAATGTCCAAGAGCAGGCTGGACAGACTCTTGGCTTGAATGGTTGGGTCAAGGAATGGATGCTCCTGCCTTGACAAAGGGGCTGGACTGGATATGATCTTACGTGGTCCCTTCCAGCTCTTCTTTACTATGATCATCTGTTTCCCATATCACTTAGAAATCTAAAAAGCACTAGCTGAGGGCAGTTGGGCATTTTCTTTGAACCTTCAGGTGCCTAATGTTCTTGGGCCTAGCTCATTGTTTGAGGACTGAGGGGCTAATGAACCCACATGGCTTGTTCTGGGGACTCCAGAAAGCTTTAGATGACTGCACTAATTGGGACCTAGTATGATTGCATGGACTGTTGTGATTCACTGCCCAACTGCACTTGGGTCTGTACAGCAGGAAAGACAGCCTCTGCTCTATGAACCTTACAGTTAAACTCACATGTCATGCACTGGGATTCTTTCAGGTCCAGATTCCATTGCAAAATCAGGTTTTCACTTGTTTTCCATGTAGCCTGTTTTTAGAGGTGCCACAGGAAGAAAATACTGTATCTTCATGATAAAGAAATTAATTCTATTCAGCATTAAAATTGCACCATACTTCTAACCTGAGTGTATCTGGGTTCTGCCAATGATCTTGTTCTGCTTTTGTCTTTGAGATTAGAGACTTTTCCATTATCAGAAATCTCCCTGCTTCAGGACTCTGTTGACATCAGTCAACTCATTTCAACCTTCTCTTGGATCAGTTAAGAAAGGATGTAAAACATATGGCCCCCTGGATCTCACCTACTGAATCATTCTATTTGGC
>NW_005846025.1:0-795 GCF_000455745.1 Alligator sinensis
GAGAAGAGAGCACGTTTCCTTTTCATTCCTACGTACTGTACATGAGCGTCCATAAGCAGTGGATGCTGCTGCTGTTCACTATGGAGACCAGAGATGCTCTGCCCTTTCCCATGGGTATCTTTCCAAAGTAATAAAGAACGAGAAGTACAAAAAAGACACTTTTTCTTTTTTATCTGGTTGGGTTTTTTTATGTATCTATTTATCATGAATAACACAAGGTGGGACAGTCAGGGCAATCACCTTCCTCTGAGGGGGTGAATAGGTAGCTGAGAAAATGCTCACACGCAAAGATAATTTTCAGGAATATTACACATGGGGTCAAGTGAGTTATATTGTATGGAGCTGCTAGAAATTAATTTCCCTACCCCCTGATAGCCATACAATCAGGGAGTGGAATCATGCTTAATAAGAGAGCAGCACTGAGGCCGAATCCAAAACGGGGTGGCAGCACAGCTGCTGTTCATTAGTATTTGGGGATGCCAGAGATCTGTCGTCTCATAATAAAAACCCAGTCTGCGATGCCTCCCTACAGGACAGGATGTGTGGGGTCCTTTCCCGATTTGGGCATGGAGCATCTCACAGATCTGCAGGGCAGGCTGCTTGCCGTCAACAGCAGGATTTGGCCCTCAGTTAAAACAAGCAGGCCCAAGGCTTTAATTTGGTGTATACTCAAACTACAGATACATTGCCAGGGCTGAGCCGGGCAGGCGGGTAGGTCAGCAAGTGGAAGAAGGGTGACATCACTCTGCACACCTGCAGGTCCAACCAGAGCAGCACTTGGACAGAAGGTTACTT
>NW_005846026.1:0-795 GCF_000455745.1 Alligator sinensis
TGGACCTATTATTGGGTTTGGACCAATCCAGTATTTGGCCTATTAATGAGGCAACATCAGGTCTGGACTGTGTCCTGCATTCCAAATGGATGCTACAATCTGAGGGTTTGGGTCTCTGCTCACCTGCAGCCTGTGTCCAAGCAGGCGGATGGATACCTGTTCTCTTGCCTCACCCTTCCCTTGGCAGTGAGAGTCTCTCCCCAGCGACTGCAAGTCTTGTGGCTTAAAAATCATTTCTTGGCTTAGCATCTCTCATTTTAAACACAACACCAGCTCTGTGACTTGAGAATCTACCAGGCAAGCTTAGGCTTCATTTACACAACCTTCTGGTGGTCCTGGTGTAGTGCAATGAAGCTCTGTGTGTGCTACCGGTGTACATGTGAGCCTTTGCCTTTCAGGAATTTGACCCCAAGGGGGGCCTGGAAGCTACTGTAGAAATGAAGTATATTTACAGATGAGATATCAGCACTAGGCAGTCCTGTAACACCTGGCAACGTGCCATGTCGTTACTGTGCATTGAACAGCTATTGCAGCCTCAGCTTGTCTTTACTGAAAGGTGTTTAAGTTGCAGGTGCTAATTAACAAATACACAGTACATATTTATACATCAAACTGTCTAGAGAAGGAAGCAGAGATGCCACTACTTTGCCCAAAAAAATCAGTCTGACTGGAGTCATTACTTACTGCCACTCCAGAGAAAGCAGCCCTCGAAGCTACAGCATTTCTTGTTCTGGCAGCAGTAAATCTGTCTGAAACACAACCAGACGCAAAGCAGCCGTGACCAAATCCTGTGAG
>NW_005846027.1:0-794 GCF_000455745.1 Alligator sinensis
TAACATCATGCAGTGGCAAAGGGATGAAGGAAGGACTAAATCAGGTGCCAGGCTGCGACACGGCGAAGCAGCAGAGACTGGGCTAGGGAGAAGAAGCACAGCTGCTTCCAGCTTGCACGTGCCGCCTGGGGCTCCTGAGAGCGACACTGTGGGAGGAGAGGGGGAGCAGGTGGAAAACAAGCCAAACCAATTACCGTGCGCCTCTTGGCGCTGGTGGGGCCTCAGCGCCGCGATCTGCATTGGAAGATCATCAGAGAGACAAAAAACAGGGTCAGGAAGGCAATGTTTGAAGGAGAGGAAGCATGACAGGGGGGACTGCCAAGCCAGAGGGAAAGGCCCAATACTGTTGTCGCTGCAGCTATCTGGAGGAAGCCGGGAAGCGACAAGCAAGGGAAACAGAAATGAAAAAATAGGATGAAGCATCCTTGGGTACACAAGAGCAAGGCTCTCGGCAGAACCAGCTGCCCGGGGAATGAAGCAACCCCATGCAGCAAGACAGTCGTGGCTGGGCCAGTCCTACTTCCCCGGGAAGGGCTCGAGGCAGTGCAATGCACTCTGCTACGTGCATAGGAGGGGGCCGGACTAGAGACCCTGCTACTCACACCCATGCAGTGACACGACCCGGGCAGATCGCTCCCACTGCAGAGGAGCATGTGAGGGAGCCTCCAACAGAGGCATCTCACCCAGTCCTGCCCCGTGCAGCAGACACCAGGGCCAGGCTTCCCAATGGCATGCACACAAAACCCTCGGGGAATCAGAGAGTCAAAGAAAACGAGGGTTGAAGGGACCTCAGG
>NW_005846028.1:0-794 GCF_000455745.1 Alligator sinensis
AGCCCTGCCCCAAGGTAGTGTCAGTCTAGATAAGGAGCTACAACAGAAGGTGAAAAAGGGGGAGGAATGGATTGCAAAGAAAATGGCTTCATTTTGGGCCATAATAATTATGGAGGGACAAGCATCTTTAAAGGTAATTCTGTATTTCCATTTTAAAATGTTTTTTAAACATATTTTTTAGCTTTGCCAATCCTCGTGAAAGTTCCCTTGTTTGATCTTATGCCAAGGAAAGGGTTGGAGAGGCTGGACAAGATATTTCAGAGAGGTGAGAACTGCTTTTTGGGGGCGATCCCTGCATGTTAGCCCTTGTGGGATACGGGCTTTCCTGCTGCACCTTTTAGGAACAGAAATAGGAGAAGGAATATACTGTTTTCTGCCCCACTCAGAGGCTTGGGGGGCATGTCTTTACCCTGTGATCTGTTTTCTGGACTGCTGTAAAGGCCCAGAGAAATAAACACCTGAGCATAAAATAGCAGATCCCCTCGGCTCCGAGCCTTTATAACAACAGGCAGTAGGCGCGTGTCCCTTGGACTAGGTCTCTTGTTAGCAGGAGGGTCCTGTGCGAGGACCGAGTGGATCTCCGGCTGGTTGGAAACGTTTACCCAAGCAGCAGGTTTTGGTGGCGATGGTAGGTGGAGGACTGCCCACCTCTGCAGCTAGTCTGGCATGACAGACCAGTCCAGTGCCAAGCACTTCACGTCTGCCTGTTGAAAGGCAGAAAGTAGCCCGTGCAGGTGGAGGGGTGCCTTCAGCGCTGGAGGCCGGGCCCCAAGTAAGATACGTCTTACCAGTGT
>NW_005846029.1:0-794 GCF_000455745.1 Alligator sinensis
ACTTAAATATGCCAACTTCATGATGAAATCATTGTCGCTAAACATGTGAGCACTGTCATGATTTTCTTCTGTTAAGTACCGGTAAAGTTCATTCCTCAGTTCGAACACTCATGTTAAAATGTTCCCCCGAAACAGCCATCTTGATCCACGCTAAAAAAGTAAAGAAGTGTGTTCTGCTCCCATCTGTTCACATAACCTAGCAAAAATCCTTGCCTTTAAAGGTCTTGTTTTGATGTAGTTCACAGCGTTTCTGGCTGTTTGTAAAACTTTCTCTAATACTGGTCTCAAATCTTTGGAAGCAAGAACTTGTCTATGAATCATGCAGTGTGTCCACACAGCACCAGGAGATTTTTGTCGATTTAAAACTTGAAGTTCTCCGTAACAGCCTGACATAGAGCGTGCTCCAGCTGTGCATGCTGCCACACACTTTGACCACTCCAGGAGATTTATACTCATATAGTTATCAATAATATTGAAAACATCTGCAGCTTTGCTTGTCCCTGTAATTTCTTTTGACAGAAGAGTAAATCCTTTTTTATTTCATCCTCATCAATGAATCTTATGTACCTTATTCAATGAGCATCTTTAGCGATATCCATCACCTCATCTATCTGAATGGCAAATAGTTTGTTTCTTATCTTTTCAAGTAGCTGTTCATTTAAATCCTCTGCTATATCTGCATTTGGCAGGACAGTGTCATCGGACAACACGGTGCTTAAAAGTTGTCTTGTGCTAGACTTCCCCCGCATAGTAGTAACCATGTCAATAGCTGCTGGAAGAATTACATTTTCTCC
>NW_005846030.1:0-793 GCF_000455745.1 Alligator sinensis
TTTCAAATGTTAACCTTAGAAAACCAAAGAATATCACTATTTATTTTCTTTAATTCACATCTTAGCTTTGTAATTCTAGAAATCAAATGCAGTACGAAAGTATCAATGCCAGTAGCCTGAAATCAGATGTCTTTTCTTTCATTAGGTGTGCCACTGAAATGCTTCCTGACGTTTCCCAGACCCAAGGCTGCAAAAGCCTTCGGCTGTTACCCGAGGAAGAATTCACAGCAGCAGGCTCTGGCCTGAGAGGTACAACTAAGTTATTTTAATGAGATTTTCTGCAAGCTCGCCATTGCAGCATAGGTAAGGGCACCGGCATACCAAGATGCATCTTACAGAGGTCTAGAGTACATTCCACTAAACCACTCAACTTTTTCACTTATTGCATTGGTTTTGCATACTGATCTGTGCAACATCACCCTATAGTGGTTGGTTTCCAAGAAAAATATTTGAAATGCAATACACACAGAGGTGATGCAAGTGATAAGACTGGAGTGTTTGGATAGCAGGTTACATCCAAAATTAGTTTCTAATGAGATGATCAGAGCCAGCCCATGCAAGGGATGGAACAGGTCTTCTTGAGTGTCAATCTTGTTTGCTCTTCCCATGAGCCTAGTTTTATTTGTTCGTAAATGAATTGGTAGCAACTTCCAGGCTTGTAAAGTAAATTTGCATCACATCACTAGGCCACTCACAAAATTCTTACCATTATTGTGTAGGCTCCTTCATCTATTAACAGACAGCAGCTTTGCAACTGTAATGTTGCATTACCGTCTATACCACCCCAGGCCAG
>NW_005846031.1:0-793 GCF_000455745.1 Alligator sinensis
ATTTCATCCATCTGGTTTTTACCAGCCCAGCTGCTCAGACCTGGCAGCAGCTCAGCCTATTCCACTGGCAGGACAGAGCT
This sequence comes from Alligator sinensis, assembly GCF_000455745.1. Lineage (NCBI taxonomy): Eukaryota > Metazoa > Chordata > Crocodylia > Alligatoridae > Alligator > Alligator sinensis. Next base: position 81 of record NW_005846031.1, read on the forward strand.
CTAGAGACCAGGGCTGCTTGAATACCCTTCATCCTTGCTCCACGCACTGTAACTTTAGTTAACTCCAACTTAACCCCACACAGCCCAGCTCTGCTTCCCAATGCACTGGTAGTAATCACTGGAGCAATAGTACACGCTGGTGGACAAGGTGCAGGTGCCAGGAGAGATGCAGTGTAGAGGTCCAGAGGAATTTGGAAAGGGCTGCTAAGATACAATGAAGCACATGGCTAGATTTTTACCTCTGGGTATCTCCACTGGGATATCCACTTCTGGAGATGGCTGTAAGGGCACTGCTCCCCCACATGCAAGCCCTTCCAAGAGCAGTAAGGTTGCACGGCTTGGCAGGTGAACCGGAGACGTGCTGAGGACACAGCTCCCTATGGACATGGCCTACTGCCATCTATTCAGCAGCACCGTTGAGGCCTGGAGGCAGTGGGATACAGGATCATACTTGCAATCTCCAGAGATTGATTTAAACCTTCTGACAGGCACTAAGGGCAGAACGGTGTACTACTTGTCGGACAGCCATGCTGCAGATTTGTCACCATTCAATCAATAAATCATGCAAGAAAATCCATAAAAAGAATCATAGTTTGATATCTGTTTAGGAAAACATAAAACTCCCTTGGTGAAATATTGAAGAAGGCAGCTTTTCTCCAACTAGAAGCTCTCACGTCCCTTGGGAACATGCAACACGAAAAAGAGGGAACATG
>NW_005846032.1:0-793 GCF_000455745.1 Alligator sinensis
GGTCCTGCTTGGAAAAGGGGGTTGCACTAGCTGTGACCTCCTGGGCTCCCTTCCACCCTCCTTGTCTGTTATTTCTAATCGAGAGGTTTGGGAAGCAGAAGGGAGCTATTACATCCGTCTGCCCTGGCAATGAAGGGCCCAAATACATGACTTTTACCTCATCCCATTGCAAGCAAGGAGCGGGCAGTCCTACCCTGGGGTACCTCACCAGAACCCAGCGCAGAGCGAGGCCAAGACCAATCAGGGGTAAATCTACCCCAGTTCAAGTTACATTAATGTAGGTGTCGTATCTATCCCGGAGCTGCTGTTTGTTCAGTGCAAATGAGCTCTTACAGCTCTCCATTGCCTAGTCATGAGGGGCTGTGGCATCTACCCAGGGGCAGAGGGCAGCCGTTTCCTCTGGGCAGAAGCGTGACATCCAGTGTCAGCTCCCTGGGTGTTAGTGTCATGTGTCCGAGTGCAAGCAGGGAAGAGAAGATTAGTCCTATGCAACTAGCTCATCCTGCATTGCAACAGTGGTAATAGCGCATGCACGCACACGCCTGCCAGCCCCGTGCATGCAGAAAGGAGGCCCAGACGCAGACCCATGGGTCGCGGGCGTGCTCCTAGACCACGTACCCGATTGCTGCCATCAGTGCCTTCCTCGTACTTTTTTGCCCACGTTATTCTCTGCGCTCCCAGACGAGCAGAAGCAGGTTTAGAGGAGGAGCTGCAGGGGGGCTGTGTTGACATGCCGCGCTCCTGAACCAGCTTTGCTCCATGTTGGCCCGAGAGGGGGAAAAAACAAACAAAC
>NW_005846033.1:0-792 GCF_000455745.1 Alligator sinensis
GGGGATATGGGTATGGAGTTGGGTATGAGGGCCCGCAGTTGTGCAGTGCAAGCTGTGTAGCCAGTTTTTTAGTGTGCTTTGAGCTCCCAAGTGAATCACAAGGGCCACTTGAAAGTGTTGGAGATATGCATGTGTGTATCTATCTATCTATCTTTGCAAAAAAAAAAGAAAAATCACAAGATATATGTCAAGATTTCAAAGAGGAAATGAGTGTCAAGAAACATGCTCACCTGTGTCAGACTTTCTTAATTCTTTGCATCAACCATGGTAAACACGTTTAAAAAAAAAAGTTTGATTGTCAGTAAAAACCTTACAATAAAAAAATTTGGGGGTTGGCAACCCTGCTTGACGGCAACAATGGTTTTACACTCTGCTGTCCCCTCCAACGAGGGGTCCCCTACTTATCCCCACACCCCGATGTTCTGGACTTCACCCTGTACCATACTGTCCACCTCAGCCCAGCCCCCACCCTACCCCATTGTCTGTGCCCCACTGCCCGGGCACAGACACCCCAAAGCAGCTTACCTACAACCCAACCATACTACAAGCATCCTGGGACACTGCAGCAGGAGCCCTGGGCTGAGAGAGCATTCCCTGCGGGGTGCTGTGCTCCCACTCAGACACCAGGTACCACTTCAGTTCTCTGTCGGTGGGAGCTCTAGTCAAGCTGCAGCTGTTTATTGTTTTTACTGATAGCTACAGTGTTTTTCTTGACTTTACTGACTGTCATTCTTAGCCCTATTTTTTAATGGCAGTCAATCTATTTTGTAACAGTTTGCAACCCTGAGCAGG
>NW_005846034.1:0-792 GCF_000455745.1 Alligator sinensis
CAGTTCTGGAAGCCAGTGAAATCCTATAACAAAGAGCTTGATGGAACAGTGTATAGAGAACATGAGTTGGTAATAGGGCTAAATGAACAATCCCTTAGTTTACCCCTGGCTTAAGGGTCCAGCGTCTATAGGAGACTAGGGTTTTGGTTATTGCATCCTGGATTGACCTGCCCTTGTGCACAGAGATGTTTAAAATCCCTTGTCTACAAGGAGGCGTCTGACCTGGACCTTGGCACACTATTCTTTCATTGTAAATCTCCTGACTTGGCCTAGAATGCAGAATAACATGGGATGCAGCTAACAGTCACCTTTTACTCTATGTGGGTAGCTTGGAGTGCCTGGGAAGTCCACTGTGCTGCTTTGGGGAAAAGGGTTGCATTTATAGGGCTAGAGTTTTAAGAAGTGTAAACATACCCTGAAATCCTCTTCTCCTGGGACCTATTCTGAACTGTTTCGGTGGGATTTATGTTTTGCAGTTGGTGTGAGAAGGAAGGATTTACATTTGTTTGGATTGTAAGCCCAGGAATGGAGCATTTGTGCAATTTAATCCAGGCAACTGCACCATACCTGCTAATATATGACATCTGCATATATATTAGTGCCTCTGGGAAGAAAAATAGATGCATGCACTTTTAAATGATACTTATATCACCAAACTTTATCCAGGTTGATAGACCTGGAGCCATAGGTACCAACTTTTACTTTTACTCGGGGAGGAGGAGGCCAAAGATGATGGACACGTGGAAAGTTTTATACATTTCCTAAACCTGGATCTTTACAGTTCTCATCTCT
>NW_005846035.1:0-792 GCF_000455745.1 Alligator sinensis
GTGGGCACATGAGGGACAGGTGAGGGGGCTCTCCCCCTTCCCCGATGGCAGGGTCACCACCAGGCCACCCCTGCAGACAGGGGGTTGGGGCTCAGTCTGAGCAGACACCTCAGAGGAACCACGGGTGGGCAGCGCCACCTGAGCTGCAGCTGCCTCCTGTGCTCTTACCTTAGCTGCTCTTACCTTAGCTGCTCAGCTTCAAGTCATCATCGCTCTTGCTAGGTGCTCCTACTTGTTGCTTACTCTTTGGGGGCCGCCTCACGCGAACGCCTGCGCAAACGCAGGCGCGCCCTGTTCACTGCCCGGCTCAGCAAAGAGGGATCCGGGGACTTCCCCTCCGGATCCTCTGCAGCTGCGCCGGCTCCTGCCCCACTTACCTTTGGGGGGTCAGCTGCTGCTGCCCCCCCCGTTGCTTCCTAGCCCCCCCCGCCTCCGGGACACACGTGTGCTGAGAGTCCGCACATGTGCCCAGTCAGCCTCCTCCCTCTCCTACTGCACCCAACTGCAGTCTAAACAGGTTAAGAACCACTGATTTAAATAGTTGCAGTGGGGGCTAGGAATCATAGGAAACGTCACAGTTCCTAGCTTGGCTGCATTTTTTACCTCCTTGTGCCCTTTAAGGTTTCCCCACTAGCCATCTCCTCTCTTGGGCTGAATCCTGCCATTCTCTCCCTGCTGACTGGGGCTTTGGGTTGCATTGCCTCAGTAGGTCTGCCTTCAGCTCAGCCTCTGTAATAATGCTCTCTAAAGCAGTGACTGGGTTAACCAAGACCAGGCAGCTGTCATAATGCC
>NW_005846036.1:0-792 GCF_000455745.1 Alligator sinensis
TTTGGACCTGGAAATATGGTAACCCTACACTACAGCCATTTAGTCTACCAGCAATTCCCACTACCTCTGGTTCTCTTTAAGGATTTATCACAGAGTTTACAGAAGTCTATATTAACAAAAATCAATTGGTTCAATCCACAGCATGACTCTCACCCTCAGAAAGGAATCTAAGGGACTGGAAAGGTCCAACTACCCTTTAGGATGATTTTTGTGGTTTGCTCTTAATATGGAGTGTTGCCTAGGTGTTTCATAACCTTATTTTTATTATTTTAGCCAGTTTTCCTGATACTGAGTAAAGCTCACAGCATCCTGTAATTTCCAGGATGATCCCTAGTGCCGTTTGCTAAAGATAAGTGTAATTTTATCAGAGAAGTCGAGTGTAGCTAAAGTAGCTGATTTCAGTGATGAATTCCATATTTCTGTTAGTAGTTCTGGTACCTCATTCTTTGATTCTTACATGTACTATTCTACCAACTGGTTTCTGTTTATTTACCACCCCATTATCTCACATTATCTTTTTCACGGTTAACTCTGTTCTGATAATAAGGATAAAATATAGATGGAAGGGAAGTGGAATTCCCTTTCGAAAGGAATTATGTCACTGTAATACTAATACCTCACACTTAGTATCATCTTCCATCTAAGCCACTTAAAAAATATTAGTTCAGTACTTTGAGTACTGAGCTAATATTTGTTAAGTAAACCTCACCAAGTCCCTTTCTATTGAGAAATAGCCACTGACAGGTAAAGTGACTTGACAAATATAAGGAGTGGTGTCACAGCTACAAAGGG
>NW_005846037.1:0-792 GCF_000455745.1 Alligator sinensis
TGTGAAAGCTAATGCAGCAGGCCCATATTTCCAGGGTCTGGGATATCGGTGAGTGTAACTTTCTCTGGAAATGGCCAGCTCTAAGCTGTAGCTGTTCCTCTATTTAACCTCCGATGTTCCACTAGATGTTTTTCTCTTTATGTTCTTAATGCATTTTACATGCTTGGATCACTGCCATTTAAATAGATTTGGGGACCAGGAATGCATTTTAAAAAGCCACTAGAGGGCACCTCTGCATAAATGTAGCTGAGAATTGCGTATGAAATGGCACAGGAAGGGATTCTGATGTCTGAGCTGGGTACCTGGGCAGCAGCTGCTGTATTAATCGGTGATTTTAATATAGCGTTTTTTGGGACCGGGGTTGATCCAGACAAGTCCTCTGCTGGGTAATTTTATTGCTGACCACATGGTGCCAGCGTGACTGCAAAAATCATGGCTCTGTGCTTGCATACAAATGCCCAGACTACGTTCATCAGCTGCAGTGGGACCAGAAACCTCAGGTGCTCACTGTGCAGCCATCGGTAAGGGGGCAAAGACATGGTGGGCAGTACTCTGGCACGCCCCAGAGGCACGCTTAGTTTGGGGTATCATTTAAAATAGAAATAGGCCTTTCCTAGCTAGCTACTGATCTCATGATCTTGCTGAAGGATACTTCTATATCACTCCTGGCCTAAGCAAACCCCACTGACTTCCATGGAAGAGTACTTGGTTACACTAGGGGTGAGCCTGATCCAGGGGGAGGGTACATGGGTGCACTTGCACCCCTCCTTTGATTCCTGCTCCACCCAAAAT
>NW_005846038.1:0-792 GCF_000455745.1 Alligator sinensis
ACCTGCATGGGCCTCAGGGTTTTATAGTACCAGTGGCCCCAAACTATCCACAGGGGTTGGGAAACACAGGTCTGACCTGTGAATTAGGCTCATGACTGGGGGCAATCCCTAAAGAGCCTCAACTGCCTGAGGAGAAAACAGACACATGCTGCAAAGCTGGAACTAAGCCTGTAAGCAGAGACAAACACAACTATTTACATTAAATTGATTTCTTAATGTCCACGAGGCCTGAACATCATTGGCAGTAGACCCTTATGAGGGTCACAGGACTCAGCCAGCTCATGTCGGTTCCAGGTCACTCAGTTTTTCATCTGTCTGGCAGTCTCTACTGGCATGTGAAGACAGGTGCCTAAGAAGGTCAGGCACCTATCCTGATCATCACTGGAACACCCAAGTGGAAAGGCATGGGGTGTAGAGGAGGCAGAGCCCTACAGAAGACTCATGGACACTAAGACCTGTGCCCATCTCAACAAACCCCATGCAGGCAAGTACCATCTTCTGATATCCTTTACATTAACATCAAGTCGTTACAGGCAGGATATAGAAAAAAAGAGTGAAACACTTGTTGGGAGTGCAGCACCCAGGCCCCACCCCAGTGCAGCTTTTCAGCTCAGGTCCCACTATACCATGTTACTAGTGGACAGGCTACTTAACAAAAAGAAAAAGCAGCATAAGAAGCGGCAAATAATTAAAAACACTTTTTGTTTGCAACCAGAAAAAATTGAAGAGGCTCAGTGATAGAATGGTTGGATAGTGATTAGTAAGGCTGTGCAAAGCTTCAGTTCCTGATTC
>NW_005846039.1:0-791 GCF_000455745.1 Alligator sinensis
CCTCCATATCCTTTTGTTCAGTAGGGATCTACATTTCTTGAGTTGTCCGATTACAGTCTTCATGGGAAGTAATATGTTTGTTGCTTATTGCTCGCTGGCTCACTTGGTTGTTTTACGTATTTTATACCATTGTTCCTAATGAATATACTTTATTCCAGAGAGTGCACAGAGTTCAGTAACTGCTCTGCTGCTGACTTCTATGACAGGTTGATGATGGGAAAATTAAATTGTCTACTTAACATGCCACCTGTAGCTACACTCACATATAATCAGTGTGGGAATGGTCTCTTGGAAGAAGACGAAGAATGCGATTGTGGTAGAGATAAGGTTAGTACAGTAGGACTTTGCTTTGACAGTTTTGTTGCAGTAACATTATTAAGCCCTTGGTTTTCTTTCAAGTTCAGAAATATTGTCTAAGAGATAGAGTGTGCTCACTTAAGGAATACACACAGTCCTAAATCTGCCAGCTCCACAGCTCTCCTTTGAAATGAATTAAAGTCAGACACCTAAAATATCCCTTTCTTTTTATTTCTAATATATAAACTTGAATACACAGAGGATTATGGGGGCACAAAATCAATTCCGTCTTTCAGAGCTCTACAGGAACCTTTCGTAGCAGAATCTGTTCAGTTATACCAGGAGCAGATTGCATTTGAGTTGGATGTAGTAAACTTATATCTTGTCTGCATACTGTATGGTAATATCTGAGACCTCAGGGCCATTTTTAACTGCTGAGTGGCAGCTCCATGTGTTTTAGACCGAGTTGTCCAGCAAACTGAAATGATTGTAGT
>NW_005846040.1:0-791 GCF_000455745.1 Alligator sinensis
TGGAGGACCCAGCCTCTGGTTGCTTCCGGGCATGGTCTGGGACCATGCCCTGCCCGGCTTTTCTAAACTTCGGTTTTTTTAGACCCCCTAATTTTCTCATTCCCGTACCTGCCTCTTGCCCCATCTCAAAGGGGTTTGAGATGGGGCAAAAGGCATGTGCGTGCTCATCTGGACACGCCCTAGGAGTTCATACATTTTTACCAAAAAGAATAACAAATGGGCTAATATAAATTAAAAATTTCCCATTCAAGCATTTGAGTTCCTTTCCTAAAATTACTCATACCTCTTTTCAGGAAAAGCCTGCGTGAATACCTTTTGGCATACAGAAAAGCTGTAAATTGCCTTCAGCTGAACTACGGAGTAAATTTCTGAGTAAAACCCCTTCACCCAAAATTGAGAAGGCTCTTTGTTCAGGATGCTCACCCAATCACTACTGCTGATCATCATTATCTCAAAAGCGGAGAGACAGTTTGTAAAGTAGCCAGAACCATATCTATTTAAAGCTTATATGACAAATCTTAAACTTTACCTGGAAACCCTTTGGAAGCCTGTACATATAAGGGAACACAGATGTAATATTTCCCTTGAAGGGTTCAGCAAAATCCCAAATAACAACTAGAGAGTGATTGCCCACAATTGAAGAATTTGTTTTATCATCTCATTGTTTCTCAGCAAAGACTCTGGGCTGATTCTTCCAACCTAGGTAGAAGAGAAATGTCAAGGGTCTAAGAAAGGGAGAGAGAGTGTGTGTTGTATCACCAGGTAGACAAGGTTCTTTGGGTGAATCTGGT
>NW_005846041.1:0-790 GCF_000455745.1 Alligator sinensis
AAGATCGCCTGCAGTGACACCTACGTCAACGTAATTGCTCTTCATGCTGCCACTGTCTTCGGGGGATTGATTCCATTTCTACTCGTTCTCATCTCATACACCTACATCTTGCTGGCCATCCTCCGCATCCGCTCCAACACGGGCAGGCGCAAAGCCTTCTCCACGTGTGCTGCACACCTGGTCGTGGTCATCATGTACTTTGGGATGGCCATCCTGAATTACAACAAGCCCAGCGCTGGCTACTCTGTGGAGGTGGACACGCTGGTCTCCACACTGTACTGCATCCTCACACCCATGCTCAACCCCCTCATCTACAGCCTCCGCCACCAGGACGTGAGGGGCGCCCTGAGGAGGACCCTGGGGCACCATGAGAAGGACAACGCATCCCCACGCGCACAGCCAGGTGTGGACTAAAGTGATAGCTGGGAGGAGACCCTGCCCCAGCACAACACCAAGGGCTCAGCCACGTGCTGATGGGGAAAATCCCTGTTTGCATTTCTGGGACAGAGTCACAGCAAAGTGGAGCTGGAAGGGGCTTGAGAGGTCATGTAGTCCCATGCCCTGCTCCAGTGCGGATCCACCCTGTCTACTCCAGCTCAGACACACATGTCTAGTCTGTACTTAAAGACTCGCAGTGATTGCACCCATTGTCTCTGGGATCCGTTGCTTCTCAGTTCCCCGCTCCCTCTTAACTTATGGAGACAGGGATTTCTACCCTCTTTGGAAATGAACCTTTTTATCTGAAGCCTACTGTCAAAGCCCCCGTGGTCCCTGTTCCAGACTAAATAAT
>NW_005846042.1:0-790 GCF_000455745.1 Alligator sinensis
AAATCCTTGCCCATTATGTGCATACTTCTCAGACGATCTTGTAGAGAGAGGGACTTGAACTAACAGTCCAGTGTCAAATCTGAAGAGGAAAGTCCTCCGTTTGTCATCAGCTGAGATACTGTCCAGGTAGGAGGAAACAAACATCCATCAGGGGCCTACCAACAGGATCCCTTGAATGTACCAATTATTTTCTTCTGAAGATTTCTAAGAAGGCTCCTTTTCACAGACCCTCGCTGCAGTGTGAAGGGGAAAGAAAGAGCTACTTCCTAACAGGAGCCTAAATGAAGAAAAAAGAGGGGCTCATTTGAACAACTTTTTGAGTAATTTGTTTTTTTTAACTTGGAAGAGGGAGGGAAAAACCTCCTCTCTTCTGGGCTATGGTTACATGATGTTTTCCTACCGTTGTTGGCATAAATAATCAGTACCCACACTTAAGAGGAAGATAGCCAACACACATTGATTCCTTACGTGGAGCTTCTGTTTGAAGTAATATCTACTCAAATGGTCCATTAACATGGGGAAAAAAAAGTTCATCAGGGAGTAGAAGTGAAATCCTAGACAACATTTAGCCAAAGAAGTTGAAAAGGTGAGAATAACTCTGAGAAAAAGCTATAAAAAGGGCATATATTTCCAAGCTCCGCCACAATAATGTTGGTTTTAGCGGTCCGCACATGCATTTGATCTGGGAGTAGTTTGCTCACGAGTAAACTACTTGAGAGTAAAGACTCCCAGGCAGGTGTCTACACGTGCAGAGACTCAGGAGCTCATGGCAGCAATCTGATCCCACCCC
>NW_005846043.1:0-790 GCF_000455745.1 Alligator sinensis
GCCCCCTAATCATTTTTGTTGCTCTGTGCTGTACTCCTTTTACTGACCACATTCTTCTTGAAGTGATTTATTATGAATATAATAACTCAAGGCTTTGTACAAACTCTGGTCTAAAATAAAAAGTCCATGCATTATGAAAACAGTGAGTGTGTTAGTATGTGGTTTGCAACAAACTCAGGATGAGATGAGATGATTGCAAAAATGCCTGTGCTGTGTCTACACTAGTATTCCCATTCAGGAAGGCATCCATTTCTTTAAAAATGTCAATATAAAGAAATCCATAGTTCCCATGGTTGTCAGCAGAGACTGAATGAAGCCGAAATACAACAAAAGTCAAGCCTCTACCACTTGAAGTTTTGTTAGCTAAAAAATTATGGACCAGAATCTCTAGACTGGAGTACAAAAAATTCTAGACTCCTTGGGCTAATCTGACCCAAAAAAAGTCCCAAGCAAAACAGAATATAGGGTGCTAGCCAAGGGTACACAATGGAATTGCACTGCAGTTCTGTGAGAGAATTAGTCAAGGTATCTCCAACATACTATAGGCCCAAATCCAGAAACACTTAACCATGTGTCCCATTTTAACAAGCGATGTAGCACCATTCACTCCAGAGAGGTTGTGTGTGCTTAATATTGAACATCACTTAGATGAGTGGGGGTTTTTTGCAAGGTTCAGTAATGCTAGGGCTACATGAACTAGCCACTGTGAGACAAACTAGGGTGCACAGCCACAGATGTTAGTGATTCCACCTAAATAACTCATGGGTGTATTCTTTTACCTTTATTTGGC
>NW_005846044.1:0-789 GCF_000455745.1 Alligator sinensis
AAGTGCCTAGCACACCTTTGCTCGTCTTGGATGCATGCCCTCAGCCACCGGTATAGACAGGACGTGATGGATCTGCACAAGACAAAGCAATCCTCTTTCATGCCCTATAAAATTTGCTCTTCCTACTGCAGTTCATACCTGTCATGCTGACAGAAATTCTTTGCTTTGGAATAGACTGACAGCATTACTCTCATTACAGCTGAGGTTTAGACCAGTGTTTCCCAACCTTTTTCACCACATGGCACACTTAGGTGGCCTCTCTCCCAAGGGTGTGGAGCAGGTGGCGCAGCGCTTGAATCACTGGCTGGATCCATGCTCCCCATCTGGCTGGCTGGGGCATGGCGGGGGACTTGGCTCCAGCCCAAAATGATGCGGCACATTTGGACATGCCTGGCGGATGGTATAGCGGTGTGCCGCAGCACACCAGTTGGGAAACTTTGATTTAGACATTGCTTTTAAGTCCGATTTAGCAAGATAGGTAGGCTTCCACCTATTTTTAGCAATCCCACTGAAATGATTGGACTATCCATGCATTTTATGTCAGAGAAATGTTTAAATGCATTGGTGAATTGGACTGTTATCAATGAGACTGAAAACACAGCATGCTTGTGATAAACATAATTTTCTTCACTTATTAAGGCTCAGGTTGGCCAAGGGGTTTGGTAAAGGTCAGAACAAGAATCGGTGGCAACACTGGAAAACAAACTTGTCTTTCTGTTCTTCTGTCAGTGTTTAAAATGGTTGATTGTGCTACCGAGCAGTGTTATAACGTATCTGCTCTCATGATGA
>NW_005846045.1:0-789 GCF_000455745.1 Alligator sinensis
CTGAAGAAAAATAATCAGTGTCAGATTCCAAAATGTTCTTCCCTAATTTTTAATGTTTTCTTCCTTCTCCAGGAGAAGTCACATTTTCTGCTCATTTCTACTGCTATTTTTTCATGAAAACTTGCTTAACATGACCCAGTAAACGTAATCTAGTTGTTTGTACACTGACAGACACAAGGATGTAAATTATCTAAGTCATCTGGCAAAGATGATGACAGGAAAAGTGCAAAGAGTGAACCTCTGAAGAAAGCTAATGCTGGATCTCTAATGCAGTGATATGCTAAAAACAGAGTAATGAACTACCTAAAAATGAAGCTTGTTGGTAAAGCCATTTAGATGTCTCACTACAATCCTGAAGTGTGAATTCACAGCCCCATTCTTTACTTGTGCTCATCATTTGGGCTGGGGAGTCAAAGGTAGCCAGATGTGAAACTATCCACAACACACTGTTGTTTGCCTCAGCTGCATAAACTAGCATGCTTTAATCGCACTAGGCTAAAGGGTAACTTGGGTGCAGAGTACCTCTGAGCTACCTAAAATTATTTTTATCAGACATATATATTTTACATCAGTGAAGATTATTTTTAAAATTGTGCATTGATTCTATATTCCTTGCATACATACACACCCATTTAAAAAATGAATCGGTTCCCAACTTCTTCCTTCTCTGCTAATACCAGAGTCCCAGGGTTTCCAAGTCTGCTGTTTCTTTCTCAAGCCTAGGGGTTTTTAACCTACCATACTTCCAAACCTACCATACTTCCAAACCTAGCCATTATAGCACTGAGG
>NW_005846046.1:0-789 GCF_000455745.1 Alligator sinensis
AATGACTATACAAAACTACTAAATACTTCCTATGAGTGTTGCAATGTCAATGAAGATTGAGACAGTAGAAGAGAAATTAGCAATGTCATACAAATGGGAACAAGTGCAACAGATTATATATGAATGTAATAGAGAGAAAAATATAGGCCTGTGTCCTGCAAAACACTTACCTATCAACATAAGCTTACTGTTGCGAGTAGCCCATAGAACAATTCACACGAGTAAAGTTTAAATGTATGCAAAAATATTTGCCAAAGAACAAACAGATGAGAAAGAAACAACAGATTATGACAAGAAAGTAAGGAACATATAGAATGGTCAGACATATTCTACATTGAAGTTTCAATAAATACATGATTTATAAAGGGGCTATGGAATATAATATACATACTACAGACATGAGTAACAGCTTTATGGGAAGTTATAAGCACACCAAAACAAAGGAGGTATAGAGTGCTATAAACTATGATGATGAAATACAAACTTACTGGAATATATAGGTGATTAGCCATTTATTAAAACACTAGCAAATTGCCAGTCATGAATGATTGGGGGGGGGGGGAAACATAGCACCCCATGGAGCCTCCGCTCTGCCTCTAACCCCATGCATGCCCCCACCCTGTGTCCAGCCCCATGTACCTACCCCCACGCCACTCCACCCCATGCAGTCACTGGTTCCCAGGAAATGGGGGTTGGAGGGGAGGGGAAGGGAGTTTGCATATGGTGGTGTCTGCCACTTGGCAACAAACATCCCCCCTCCCTGCCTCCCCTCCCTCTCTCCCCACTGCC
>NW_005846047.1:0-789 GCF_000455745.1 Alligator sinensis
AGAGAAGAGGCAGGATGTGGCCCCGCTGGAAATGCATGCAGCGATGCTTGCAAAGAGCCTGGGATGTGGCTCAAAGGCGCGTCGACTCTGAAGCCTAGTGATGCTGGGCTGCGCAATTCGTGGCAAAGCTCCCTTTGAAGCAGCGTGGCCAGGGTTTCGCTCGTGGAGCATGCAGGGGTCTCGGGCTGAGTGTGAAGGCGAAGAAGAGCGATTGCACTGAGATCTGGGTGACGCTCCTATGTTGCCGGCGGCTGGTTTATTTGGTCGGCAGTGGCTGAGAGTTGGCCCGGCAGAATCCTTGATCCTCCCTGGACTGTGTTCGAGGAGCAACTCGCAGTGAGTGCAGGGGAGAGGGACACAGGTTCATTTAATGCATGAATTGCCCACTCATCCCTTGACAAGCAAACGCACTGATCACCACGGGCTGGCACACGAGGGTGTGTTGTTCAGCTCCAGGCTTGCAGCATCTCTGCTGCTTGGTCCATGTAGTTTCCCATCATGGTGCACGGATGGGCAGCACGGCACGGAGCTGCAAGGGACTCGTCTTTCCAGGCACCAGGGTCTCCGGCACGGAGCAAGTGCCCGCTTGCCTGGGCAGACAATAAATGAGAGCTCACAGGGGCTGACTTCCACTCTTCCTGACCCAGCAAAACAGCCTCAGATCCAGGATGCTGGGACCCTGCCCTGGAGGGAGAGCTGCTTTACCCCCAGCTCTCAGCAAAGGGTGAGATTTAGACGCCATCTGGGCACCTCCCTATGTCGCCCGCTGCTCGTGCCGCCCTCCTTCCT
>NW_005846048.1:0-789 GCF_000455745.1 Alligator sinensis
AGCCTAGTCCACCCCCAGCGCATCCACACACGGGAGAAGGCACATCAGTGCCCTGAGTGTGGGAAGAGCTTCACCCGCTCCTCCCACCTGGTCCGACACCAGCGCATCCACACAGGGGAGAAGACAGTGCCAAGAGTGTGGGAAGAGCTTCACCCAAGCCTCTCACCTGGTCCAGCACCAGCGCATCCACACAGGGGAGAAGCCATATCAGTGCCCTGAGTGTGGGAAGAGCTTCGCCCACTCCTCCAGCCTGATTAAGCACCAACGCATCCACACAGGGGAAAAGCCATATCAGTGCCCAGAGTGTGGGAAGAGCTTCACCCTTTCCTCCCACCTGGCCCAGCACCAGCGCATCCACACAGAGGAGAAGCCATATCAGTGCCCTGACTGCGGGAAGAACTTCGCCCACTCCTCCAGCCTGATTCGACACCAGCCCATCCACACAGGGGAGAAGCCATATCAGTGCCCTGACTGTGGGAAGAGCTTCACCCACGCCTGCAACCTGGACCAGCACCAGCGCATCCACACAGGGGAGAAGCCATATCAGTGCCCCGACTGCGGGAAGAGCTTCACCCAAGCCTGCAACCTGGACCAGCACTGGCGCATCCACACAGGGGAGAAGCCATACCAGTGCCCTGACTGTGGGAAGAGCTTCACCCACGCCTGCAACCTGGACCAGCACCAGCGCATCCACACAGGGGAGAAGCCATATCAGTGCCCTGAGTGTGGGAAGAGCTTCGCCCACGCCTCCAGCCTGATTAAACACCAGCGCATCCACACAGGGGAGAA
>NW_005846049.1:0-789 GCF_000455745.1 Alligator sinensis
GGATGTTCATTAGTGTGAGCCTTGACATTCATCATAGAGAATCTACACCAACACACATGTGCGCGCACACGTGTTTTGTTTGTTTGTTTACTTCAATGGCTTATCTACTAGCAATATAGATAGAAATGGTTAGTTCCCTCTAAATTTCCTAACCAGCACTGCTTATCTCATATCACAAAAGAGATGGACTTTCTTTTGGGAGCAGGTAGATGTTTCCCCCACAGACTCCTACACAAAGAAAGGAAGGGCATTCTCTGGAGGAATAAGCCTCCTTCTAATACTCTGAATTGGTGTTGAAGAACCTGTCTCTTCTACACATGTTCCCTGGCTCTGAGGCATCCAACTTCCTGGTTTACTTCTATCAACATTTCCCTGTTTCACATGGGCAAAAAATTAAAAAGAAAATCTAATTAAGCCTCACAACAAATCTTGCATGTCAATCATAAGACAGGGTATATGTGCATTACCACACTGTGTATCCTAAACACTACCCATCCTAAACAGAGGCTGCACTCACTAGTCATCAGAGGTGGATCCTGTGGGGGTGAACTTGCACCCCCCTTTGACTCCAAAGTTTAAAACCACTTGCCTGGCAAAGGTAGTGCCATTTCTAGTCAAGCACTGCTGAGGCAGTCAATTGACTTAAGAACTTATTATAAATGTACCTGATTCCTTATAAACCCTTCATTCCATAGATGTTAACGACCTGCTCTTCTTTTTAATGCTCTTGATATTCCACCAATCAAGCTAGCCTTTGCTCTGTAATTCTGCTGTCTGTTAACTGCTCCT
>NW_005846050.1:0-788 GCF_000455745.1 Alligator sinensis
TTCCTCCTTGTTTAGCTGATTGGCATCTACCAACTTTCCTTGCGTTGGTGGTATAGGGGTGAGCATAGCTACCTTCCGAGCAGTAGACCCAGGTTCGATTCCTGTCCAACAAAAGTCCTACTTCTTTCCCTCCACTTTTGCTTCCTTCCTCATCCCTGAAGATCCAGACTGCGAGGGAAGGCAGGGAAGAGAAACAGATGCGGAAGAGAAACAGCGAGGATCTCTGCAGGCCAGAGGGGCGGAGGCTTTTCCCCATTGTTCAGGAATTTGCTCAGGTGCCCTAAGAGTTGGATTAGGCCAGTGTTTCTCATCCTGTGGTACGTGTACCCTTGGGGTACGCGAGACACACGCAGGGGGTTGGCGGGTGCTGCATTTCGGGCTTTACCTTCATAGACCAGAAGTTCCTGCTGCCACCCCTCCCACTGTGTCCGGTGCACCAGGGCGTTCACACCCCAGCATCAGTGTGCCAGGGGATAGGGAGGGAGGCCCCACGCAGGCTGCTTTGGCCCAGGCCGCAAGTGCAAGAAGTGGTACTTGGCTTGTGGCCATGAAAACAGAAGTGCCACGGCGGGTCTTCCAGTTTCCCTTTTAACGCCTCGATCGGCAGGGGACACATCAGGTAGCAAAGGTGAAGAACCACCAGATTAGCTGATAGGTGGGGAGCAGCTCCCACCGGATCACTCTCTGCACAAGCAGGCCGAGCTGGGGCAGCAGAGAGGGGCGATCTTGGCTCCGATTCACCTCAGGCTCCAGCGGGTGAAACCTTTCAGCCCCGCTCGCCCTGCTCA
>NW_005846051.1:0-787 GCF_000455745.1 Alligator sinensis
ATAATTTGTCCTGCCGGGCTCTCGCATATATAAGCCGTAATAATCTTTTCAAAGACTTTGCTGATGATGGAAGTGAGACTGAGTGGCCTATAGTTGCCTGGATCCTCCTTCCTCCCCTTCTTGAAAATAGGGACCACATTGGCCCTTTTCCAGTCTTCCAGGACCTGGCCCGTATGCCACGAATGTTCAAATATTCTTACCAGTGGCTGTGCAATGACATCACCCAGTGCCTTCAGTACCCTCGGATGGATCTCATCCGGGCCTACTGACTTAAACGCATCCAGTTCTTCCAAGTGACTCTGCAACATCTCAGGGTCAATGCTTGGTAGTTTCTGCCCTGCTGTTGTCTCTCTACAATCGCATTGTGAGACTTGTCTTGCCCCTCATTTAGGAACACTGAGGCAAAGAACTCATTGAGGAGTTCAGCCTTGTCCCCCCTGTCTGTCACCAATTGCTTTTGCCCATTCAGTAGCAGTCCTATTCCACCCTGGGCCTTTCTTTTACTACCTATATATCTGAAAAACAATTTTTTGTTATCCTTAACTTGGTATGCCATGCTCAGCTCCATGGTAGCTTTGGCCTTTCTAACTGCCTCCCTACAACTGGGAGCTGAGGAGGTATACTCCTCTTTAGTAATCTCTCCCTGTTTCCACTGCTTATATACCCCCCTTTTTGCCCTTAGGTTGCTCTGGATTTCTCTGGTCAGCCAGGGAAGCCTCTTGGCCCCTTTCCTCCCTTTTCCCCGCATCAGGATCACCTGCCTCTGTGCCCAAAGGATCATTTCCTT
>NW_005846052.1:0-787 GCF_000455745.1 Alligator sinensis
GGAGTTTGGCAGGGCTGGGGCTATTGCCCAGATGGGTAGTACGTGGGACCGAGGGCCCAGGGCCGGAATGTGCGGCCTCAGGGCCCTGGCGTGGAGTGAGACAGGGCTGTGGGCACCTTGTCCAGGGTGCGGGGGCATACGGCCAGCTCCCCACCACCGCATGCACTCCTGAGGGGTAAGGGAGGACCCCTGCCCCCCAGATCTGTGCATGGGCCAAGGGTGGGCTACCTGCTGTGGACCTGGGCTCCACACACTGCTGCCCTCCCCCGAGGCCTTGGTGGTCTAGCAGCTGGAATCCAGTGTGGCAGGGCAGAGCAGGGAAGCTCCTTCCTGCAGTGAGCTCTGTGCTGCCCTGACAACACAGCCCCTAACCATCTGGCAGCAGTGGGAGTGGCAGCATGGGGTTGTGCCCCTCATGGCTGCAAGACGGGCAAGGGGCACACAAGTGCACAGCAGTAGGGAGCTGCCTCCCTCTATCCCTCCCTCTCCCTGTTCCTGAAACCAAAGCAGGCAGCCCACACCTGTCCTCCATGGGCTCTGCTCTGCCAGCCTTGCTGCCCATGGGGGTGGGGGATGCAGGAGGGGGGAAGCCAGGCTGTGTTCCACTATGCTGCTGCAGTCACCACCTCCTGCTCAGGCAATGCTGTGGGGGGTAGGGGGCTGCAGAACCAGGTCCCTGGCCCTGCAGCCCTGACAGCTGGAGGCCCCCTCTGGCAGGGTTGGGATAGGAAATAAAGGGCAGAGGGGCTGTGGGGGGCACCAACAGGGCCAGGGGGCTGTGGCTTGG
>NW_005846053.1:0-786 GCF_000455745.1 Alligator sinensis
CCAAACTGAGCCATGCTGACTATGCCAGCAGGTTTTTTTTGTACTGTACAGAGTTGCCGTACTTTGAGTAGTTCTCATAATTCCCTTTTGATGCAGTATAGCCCAAGAAAGTGCTGCATGGTTCTTAAAGTATTGTGCTATTCAAAAAGGCTCAGGACAAAATAAAATGACAGTGTACTATAGGTTAGCAAAAAACTATTTTGTAAAGGCTTCTTTTTGTTTCACTATTCATTTCATTCAGTGTTGCTAATGTTAAGAAACTAAAGTCATATCCATCATGAAACTCGCTTAAAATCATAATGCTTTGTCATATCTCTCATACCCCAGGATCACACAGGGCTTTGTAGAACCTATGCATATTGAAGGAATCATTTTTTCACTGCTGAAATAAAGCTACTGCTGAGTTTAAATGTCACTGGAGCCTTGTGTATATTCCCTGCCTGTGTTCCTAACTCTAACTTTTATTTTACTTTTATAAATGTTTCTAATTTTCATAGTTGCAGAGAAAACCAAGGAAATGTGAACTGAATACAGACCGCTGCTGAGAAACCTCTGTGCAGAGTGCCCAATTTCATCTTAATATGGACTGTTAATTCTCAAACTGTTAATTGTTTAGTGACTTCTCCCTCACCCCCCTTTACAAAATCCTGCATCTGCCAGTGAACACATATCATATAGAACTGAATATTATCAGTGTGAATATCATTTCCTCTTTTTCTGCATAAATGCAGCGTCTGTTTGGTGGCTGAGTTTCATAAACACCAGAAACACATGCTCTATTCATGC
>NW_005846054.1:0-786 GCF_000455745.1 Alligator sinensis
AAAAAAAAAAAAACACAAACCAAAAAACAAAATGACAACAAACCACATAGTGGATGGGGAAAAGAGGCCAATATAAGTTATATTCATTTCTGATAGAACATGGGAACGCATGGTTATGGTGAAATATGTTGTTGTGAGGGTGATATTGCTAAATTTTTTAATTGCCCTACTGTAGAAGAGAACCTATTTCACAACAAAGCATTTTTCTCTCCAAATTTTAACATTAACAGTGAAGGCTCTGTTTCTACCCATTTTGCGCACCCCTGTTCTATAGCATACTGGGGGCTGAATCAGCCCCAACCTTTCCTCAAGAATTGAGAGTCATGGTCTGCTGCATCGTGGCTCCTCAAGACTCTCTGTCTATGTCCAGGGAAGCAGGGGCATGTGTTTGCAACAGCAAAAATTGTAGTGACACAAATGGCCCTGCATGTGTACTTTGTTGAGGGATAAATTGTCCTGTCCATGCCAAGCTCTTCCCAGCTCCTGGTTGGGTTCTATGGGTTGCAGGGAGGGCTGGCTGGGGCACAGGATGCTTCAGGGTGGGGCTAGCCAGCAGCAGCCTCTGTGCTGAGACACCCTGTGCCCCAGGCAGCCAGGTAGCGGCACATGGAGATAGGGGAGCAGGCAGTCCTGGCCTCCCCCATCTCTGTATGCCATGGAGACCCCATGGTGAGGTACATGGGTACCCCGTCTCAAAGCACACTGTGCCCCAGCCATGCTGCGCTCCATGGGTGGCTGGGGTGCAATGTGCCTCAGCATGGGGGCAGAGCTAGGGTACTCCACAGT
>NW_005846055.1:0-786 GCF_000455745.1 Alligator sinensis
CAGCACGGCATGCTGGGAAATGCAAGGGGGTAGCTGGGGGTCACTCACGCGACACCCCAGGCAGGCTGGGGTCGGGGTCTGCCCCCTGTACACAAACACCCCCCGGTCGCCACCCTGACCCAGACACACGGAGGGCAGGCGTTAACCCCTGCAGTGCCAAAGCAAAGGCCCCCCAGGGATACCCCCTCGCCGTGCCCTTGAGGGGCTGCAGTCGGGCATAGCCCCCAGCTCCAGCACGCAGCCCCCGGCACGTCCTGCGTGGGCCCTGGGGACGGGGACCTCGGGCAGGAGCGGACCAGCGGGGCCACCTGGAGCCAGACCCTCAGGGGACATCCGAGGGGCCTGGGCCTCAGGGGAAGAGGTCCTGCCCACGGGGAGCCAGGGCTGGCAGGGGAGGCTAGGGTCCAGACCCAGACAAGGGGCCCAAACCCCTGCCCCACGATAGATGGGGTGCAGCTGGTGTTGCGCAGCGAGGGGCCATGGGTGCTGTGCCCGGCAGCGCCGACCACCCGGGGAGACAGCACGGGCCGGGGGGAGGATGGCGGGAAGCTCTGGACGCGCCAGGGCAGAGCTCGGAGCCAGGGGAAGCCCCGGCCCGTGCGGGAAGCGCGGGGACACCCAGCCAGCGCGGGGCACGGGCCAGGCAGGAGGAGCCCCGGGGCCTGGCCCAGCGTGGGGGGTCGAGCCGCAGCCGGAGGTGCGTCGGGGGAGCCGAGCTGGGGACAGAACCGCCCCACGGCCCCGGGCGGGCAGGACCAGGACCAGGACCAGGACTGGCAGCACGAG
>NW_005846056.1:0-786 GCF_000455745.1 Alligator sinensis
CTTCTGTTTTCTGTTCCCGTCTCACAATCCTTCATCAAGATGTGCTTCTCTCTGTTTGTATATAATGTATAAATCAGACAACACTTCACTGAAGTGGTCCACTGATGCGTCTGGTTCCAGTCTCTCTGTTCCAGAAATTATGTTGAATAATTAGCTGGAAAGAGCTGAGAAAAGAGCCCACAGGCATGAGTCAAGGTCTCAGGAAACCTTCTTTAGAGTGAGAGTTGGGGAAACCTTGAGCTAGTTAGCTTATCAAAGAGAAGGCTAAGAGGTAGTTTGCATCATATCTGTAAGTGTTTTTTTCTGAGATTACTGGCTGGAGAAGGCCCTTTAATCTATCTGATAAAGGCAGAACAACAGCAGCAAGTTTACGATGGGTGAATGCAGACTACAAATTGGACATACATTTTAACACAGAGTTGTCTCATTACCATTGGGACAACTTACCTCGGTTTGCAGTGGACTTTCTGTCACTAGAAGGCCTTATCCCAAGATCTGATGTCTTCTAAAACACTGGCTTAAGCTTAACTAAAAATTACAGGCTAGATTGCTGGAATTTCTGGCTAAAAGTCTGTGGCTGATATTATTCTGGTCAGAGAAGATGAACTGAATTGTTCCTTCTGGCCTTAAAACGTGTGAAGGTAATGGAGCTGTGTTACTGTCAAATGATGCAAAATGAGACTCTTTGCCCAGAAACTTCAGTCTGGTGAATACCACCTAGGAGACCTTAGAAAAATAAATGATGATGAAGAGCATCCTGTTGAGAGGAGGGAAAAGGAAAAAAAA
>NW_005846057.1:0-785 GCF_000455745.1 Alligator sinensis
TGTCAGTACATTTTAAAGTACTGACATAAATTAACCTTTTTTTGGCATGCTCCAGCAGCTTCTGACATCATGTATAACCAAATTGATTATCAGATCAGTATCGGTGGATGTGACTGGTTAATAATTAGCTATTGGCATCGGCCGAGAAAATCTTTATCAGGGCACCCCTACAGTGTAGATATACTGTATAAATGTGCATTTTACTTGTTGCATTGTAACTTGTTTTTGTTCCATAAACCCTTAGAGAGATGCTTCTCTATCTGTTTTTCTCTAGTCCTCTCACTCTTCCTCCCTGTGCCATCCTTCTCCCTCAGCATGTGATTTTTTTGTGTAGTTTGAACCTATGCTGGCTTACATATTTGCAGACAATACATTAAAGCCTAAGCTGCAGTTTTAGCTCAGCTGGGTGTAGCACCTATCTAACAATGAGGATGCCAGCAATATCCCTGGAGATCCAATAGTCCTCCTTTGTCTTTCTTACAAATCTTTCTTCCTTCTCCCATGGTAAACAGGTTTTCTCACAATTGACACAGTAGAGTGAGATAAAAATCTTAGGAAGTCTGAGCACAAAGAACCATGGGATGTACCCAGACTCACTTTGGTGAGTACCAAAACAGTGATGATGACACAGTAACATGATAAAGGTAAGTCTTTGCTTTGGGAAGCTTCTAATTGGATTAGACTAGCCCTACATGCCACTTTCTAGCTAACTGCAGTTTAGACCACTGATTCTCAACCATGGTGCCACGGCATCTTGGGATGCCTTGAGATCCTTTCAAGGGTGC
>NW_005846058.1:0-785 GCF_000455745.1 Alligator sinensis
CTATTGGCAATTTTTAAACATTTTTGACTGATATTTGACCAATCTATTGACCGTACTTTATTTGACTGATCAAATACCCAACCCTGCATTTTAGTGGCACAGGCACTGCTGTGGCCAAGTCAACAGTAGACATTTTTGCCCGGATAGCAATAGCAAAAGTGCCAGTGAAGCCACAATTAGATACCATTATGCTGGCATAAAAGTGCTTTCCCCTGTTGATACAACCATGGTTGAACTCCTCTTTTAGACAAAATAAACTGCCGTGTTTGGATCCTAGTACTGACATGTGCTCCTTTGTTCTCTGTAAGCTGCTGCATACAATCTTCAGTCTTTCTGTCATGCTGCCTGGGCACAGTATCCTTGTAGGTTATCCCTTGATGGAATTGAGGTCTTGCAGCCCAGCTGACTCCACGCGGACTTTCCAGGGTCAAGCAGACCCTTTCCCAGGGCGCGAGTCTTGCAGGAACTCAGGATTACCAGTTAACCATTACAGTCCATGGGATAGCTGAAGCAAACTCACACACTGTTTTGGAAAGGTTCCTAAACACAATCCATCTTCACTTCAGCCAGCACAAGACGTGCAGATCTAGTCAAAAGAAGAAACACCCCAGCATGCATTGCTCTGTCACAATTTTCTCCACACTGGAGCATTATTTTGGTTTAGGTCAGAGTCCTTTAATAAGTCCATAATCTTTACCCTCTGAATCAGTCTCTCTGCACCCACTTTACCCTGTCTCCTTCTTCCTCAACTGGTCCTATACCAGACTTATCTGCTAAAAAAAAAA
>NW_005846059.1:0-785 GCF_000455745.1 Alligator sinensis
ATTTCTTAATTGGGTAATTAAATAAATAAGCCAAAATACTAAGAAAAAAGTAGTATCTGGAGCATAGGGTCATCATAAAGCCCATGAGAACACATTCAGTCATTTTTGTTTGTTTTTTCCATTGATAGTTATATTTGAACTTGAGGAAAAAAAAAAAAAATTATAAATCAGAGGCTGCAATGACTTAAACAGGAAGCCAAAACGTAGGAGAAAATAAAAACAATTGAGTTAGTTATCTGTCTGTCCACAAATTTTAGGGAGAAACATTTTTTGAGTTTTCAAAGGATCAGAAGAAAGACTAGTATCCAAATGTCATAAAATGTCAATAGAGTGGAGTGTTAATCCAAAACTAATTTTTCAGATTCTCATTCTAAACTCTATGTAGATTTTCAATGATCAGCACAGAAGCAAGGAATAAAAGAAGCTTATAAAATATGTATTTCTGTCGACACATGTGGGAGCATGAAGATGAGGAGTAGAGTATTACGAGTAAATTGAATGGTTCAACATTTCACACAAGCCAAACAGCACTCCTTTAGGAAATTGGTGGAGGTAGGGGTTGAGATCAAAGCAAAAGATGCTAAAAAAAGGAGCATTATGTAACCATTATCAGAAACAAATCTGGAGAGCTAAGATGAGATGAAAGGGCAACATGTATGTGTGTGCGTGTGCATATATAAGTAAAAAATAAATTCTTGTAGTGCCTGTTTTCAGCAGCAGCTGAACGTTTCGCTTAATATGGAAAAGTATGGGAAATGAAATGGTAATATTGCAATACTATCGCA
>NW_005846060.1:0-784 GCF_000455745.1 Alligator sinensis
GTCTGTGCCCTGCCCCATGTCTATTTATACCATTTCCCCAGGACTTGTGTCACGCCAAAGCAATTGAAAGCAAAGTCTCGCTTCCTGCCAGAACCGTGTCCCCCTGCCTGGGCACAGAGCCAGGCGCCCACTTGCTTGTTCCCCTTCTCTTCCAATGAACCTTCCCACCTCGGTGTCCCAATGGCTCAGCTCGCACAGGAAGGCACCACTCATCCCTTCCTGGCCTGTATCCTGGGGGTTGAGATGTGAGACATCAGGGTCCCAGTCATTCTTAGGGGAGATATGGGCCCCAAAATAATTTCCTAGAGATGTGCCTTCACCAGCAACCTCCTGGGCAAAGGTGAGTGCCTGCCACTGCTGTGAGCTGTGTCACCCCGGCAGTCTGGAGCAATGTAAAACATCTTCCATGCAAACATGTCCCTGCCCTCTCCCCAGGGAGGGGTCACGGCTCATCCAAGAGCAGCTCTTGTGGAAAAATGTCCCGACCCCAACAGAGGGTGGTGAGTGATCATCACTGCCTTTACTCTGTATCAAACACATCTCCTGCCCAAGATGGTGTCTGAGAAGAGACTGGGTTTCATCAAATCAGCACCTTCCCGTCTGTAAAAATGCTACATATGAAAGGTATCCATACAGGAAAAGAGAAATATAAAACTAATTTGGAAATAATCTGGTTAATCTAATGGCACCTTCTGGCCAGTAGACAGCATCATGAGACTCCTAAACCTTTCAAGACAAGTGCTGGAAGGCTGCCCCCAAATCAGATCAGAGGCGATATGTGGCC
>NW_005846061.1:0-784 GCF_000455745.1 Alligator sinensis
AGAAGAGTTACATTTACATTATGTAAACCATGTATCAGTAAAAACATTTGTCAGTAAAAAAGAAGTTTAGTTGTCAGTAAAAAGTCTGAAGAGTGTCAATGAAAAAAAAATTGTGGTTTGGCAACCCTGATGGTGTACAGTATATAAGGTCTTTCTTTCCTTTAGCTATGTCATTGCCAAAGTAGGCATTTGAACATGAGAAATTGGAAGAGAGGTACGACAAAACAGTGTGGGTAACGAGCCTCCTCCACTTTTGGTTTGCTCAAAACACATCTGTTTAACAACACCTTCCTGCCTCCCTTCATCTTTGAATCCTTCAGTTGACTTCCTCTCTCTAACCACATTAAATTCACATCCTTCATCCTCATACAGAAGGCCTTTCAGAGTCTCAACCTACCCTGCATTTTATTCCTCATTCTTCCTTCTCCCTCTCTGTGCCCTACTCAATAGTTAGAGTGTTCTCATAATTTCCTTTTCCCTTTGTCTGCTTCATACCTTCTATTAATCTACCAGTGTCTGGCAAGGTAAAGGAGCTAATGTCCCTTATGCTACCCACAAAGTACTCCGTCTCTCTCCAAACCAATTTCTTCAACCACATCTAAAAGGAAGTAAAGCCTGAAATGCAGCACCAATGTGGGGCACAGAAGTTACTACTGACTGTGAGAGTAGACTGCCACCTGCTGAGCCATTTCAAGGATGACCACCTACCAGACCAAATTAAAAAAAGATGGATTTCACTTGCACCAAAGACACAGTGACTTAAATATGCAAGGGAAGGATTTGT
>NW_005846062.1:0-784 GCF_000455745.1 Alligator sinensis
GTTTGGGGCATTTAAGATAAAAGCTGATACAAGAACTAAAAGACTTTTTTCCTTTCCAGTGACACACTGGAGATCTCCCGCTTTGGAGCAGATTGAATTAAACTAGTCTGCTCTGCACACACGCTGAGGTGAACTGTGCTGTGCCACGTGCAGTTGTGCAAGTGGCAGAAGGCACGGCAGCACACAGAAAACGGCAGTGGTGCACTTTTGAACCATAGCCCCTTTAAAGTGTTCTAGTTCAAAAGTGTGTCATGACCCAATGATTGTGTGTGCGCTTCGGCACTGCAGAATTATTTCCCGCCACACGGAGCTTTCTTTGCACGGTGCAATTCTCAGCTGCAGAGAGAAATCCCCGGTGCAAATGTGTGTCCCACTATTGGCTGTTTCTAAATTATTCCCACGTAGCGGCTAGCGATTGGCTTGCTAGCCGTATAAGAGGTTTGAGCAGTTTCCGCCCAAGCCGGAGATCTCCGAGAATCTCGGGAGGACCCCGAGATCCCCGATTCCGAGAATTCCGGGAGAAATCCGAGAGAATTCCATGATTACCTCGTGGACTTCTACGTAAATCTCGGACCAACTGGTGGGCTAATCTGCTACCAAGAATCTCTCCCTGTCATCGAACGCTATCCCGACATATCCCTACCCTGTGTGCTCGTCGAGAGTCATATTTTGGACTCTCATTTTGGTATCCAGAGCTCTGTCCGGTTTGTTAACAAGAAGCTCGAACTTCCTACATTTTCCTACATCTCTTGTTTGTGTTTGTTTTGCGGAGCCTAGCAAACTC
>NW_005846063.1:0-784 GCF_000455745.1 Alligator sinensis
GCAGGACAGCCTGAATAAG
Organism: Alligator sinensis; assembly: GCF_000455745.1. Taxonomy (NCBI): domain Eukaryota; kingdom Metazoa; phylum Chordata; order Crocodylia; family Alligatoridae; genus Alligator; species Alligator sinensis. Next base: position 20 of record NW_005846063.1, read on the forward strand.
CAGCTACAAAGAGCCAGGCCTCACCTGGGCAGCCTCGGCCTGTTCAGGGGCCTCATAACCACTGTACCCAATGGCTGTCTACCAGCCATTACTGCACCCTTCTTGTACATGCAGAGAAGTGAGGACACTGAGACTAAGACCCATGCAGGGGGTGTGCACCTGCACCCCAGGGACCTTCCCTGGGTGCCCAAACACCCCCTGGACCTTTGACAATCTCTCCCCAGGGATTTGCTCATGGTTTGGCTCCAAAGAGGGTCATGGCTGAGCCAAGAATTAGACTTCAATCTCCCCAAGGTGCATGCATTGCCCATGCCTTGTCCCCCTGCATCTGTCCTCAGGGTTTGGATAGCCCTTTTGCTTCTCTGAACAACCCCCCAGAGATAATAATAAGGGCTCAAGAGTTGCTAAGACCCTGATTGTTGGATGGAGGGTGGCAGGGTCAAAATAGTGCTTCCCCAAGTCATGACAGGACACTGAGAGCCCAGGAGGGAGCTCACAGGGGTCAATCAGATGACAAACAAATACGTGTCTGCATCAGTTATCCCACACACACCAGCCCAAGCCGGAGCATCTTCTAGCACCTTTATATACGGGCAGGTGTTTATCAAGCCAGGTTAAGCTGGAGCGCTGTTTGGGGACCTTTTATTATACATCTTCTATATCCTCATCTGTAACATGCTATCTGTTCCTTTATTTTTTCTTTTATTGTCAGTTGCCTTTTGGTGGGGGGGAAAGGCAGCATATAAATCGAATAAATAAAAAAAA
>NW_005846064.1:0-783 GCF_000455745.1 Alligator sinensis
ATTCACCACTATAAATAACCATTATGAGGGACCCTTCTTCTCAAGGACATTGCTGGTACCCAAGTATCTTGCATGGTCTCAAGAATTCTCAAGAGATAATTTTCTTTTTGGCTCCATAATGTATATGTCTGACACTAGTTCTTTGTCTGTAACAGCCAAACTCTTCTTTTGTCCAGACTCTTAAACTGTTGCATCAATCTAGAATTTTTTTATGAGAAAAAGTGCCAGCCCTCAGCCCACTGGAGACACCCATGGTTTTGGGGAATGAGGAAAAATGTACAACTTCTCTGAGAACTTGCTGGTGGAGATCTACCTAATCCTGATATCTATCTTCCAGGTTGTCAGGAGCTGTTTAAGCTAAAAGGACTGTGCCAGCACAAAAACAAATGGGCATATGCTGCCCATGAGAAATCAGAAAAGCTTTTTAAGCATCAGAGCACTAAGGTTCTAGAAAAGCCTTCCAATAGCACTAGAGGCTAAAAAACTATGTTTTTTAAGGCAGTTGTAGTTTTTGAAGGGGGAATGTATTTGCCTGAGACAGCAGCAGATGGGAGCTTGGGACCCACAATGTCCCTTATGGTCCTATGTCTGATGATCAGACAAGAGGATCTCTCTACTTCTCTGCCAATAACAGTGGCTGAGAAAGCCAGACCTGCTGTTTCCAGTGGTTGTGTGCAGTTTACAATCATCCAGATCAGGAGACTCTTCTGAGGTCAATATGTGCTGAAGCTTTGAATGTTTTCCTTTCTTTGAAAAAGCCTTTGATATGGTGTCCCATGATCT
>NW_005846065.1:0-783 GCF_000455745.1 Alligator sinensis
CAGTAAATGTCTCATGTAGATGCACCCAATGTCTCATTATGCTCCAACGTAACAACTGAGAGCAGCTTGGATGCACTTATAAGCAAAGTCTAGAATTCAGCATTGAAAAGCAGGAAACAAGGCATTCTTAGTGTGATATTAGGAGGCATGGACTTATGAATTTGATGCTACCACTGGTTCATTAGGGATTCAGTTTGTTGATCTGTATGACACTTTGAAAGATATATGAAGTTTACATAGATGATTACTGTTTTGCCTGAGTTCCAATTTTTGCTTGAGGAATTTTATTTGAGGATACGCTCCACAGACTTCCTTTTTGTTTTAATCAAAATAAGTAACAATTGATGTATATGTATCTAACAAAAGAAATGTAAGAGTAGTAATTCATTTTTAGAAATATTCTTTGTTAAACTCTTGTCTTATTTAAATTGTGTCTCACGTCTTGTAGTTTGTGGTTTCATATCCTTATCCCATCTGAGCTAGAGGCAGCACACTACCTTCCACTCTTACCAAGGGACAGAAAAAGTATAATGTTAGGTACATCTGCTGATATGTTGTTTGATATTTTTAAGCATATGAAAACGATGATCTACTGTTAGAGTGCAAAGGCTGAATACTCAGATCGGTGTAAATTACTAAAGCTCCTAGCAAAGTCAGTGAACTATGCCATTCATAGCCACCGAGGGTCTGATTCTAAGTCTTGTAATACTGCCGCATTCTGCCTTCTTGATAAAACTTCTAGGCTAGTGCCCAACACTTTGGCTGTTAATTAATAGCTCAATG
>NW_005846066.1:0-783 GCF_000455745.1 Alligator sinensis
TAACAAGTCACTCCCATTATTCCATCACTCCTTTGATAGAAAGCCCTTCCATAATTTGGCCTGATCTCACCAAAGGTTTGTGCGTAGACTTACCACATAGTGCATAATTCAGTTGACTTTGGGGCTAATCGCCATGCAAAAAGCTAAACTCATGCCTAAATGCTTCCAAAGTCACAGGTGGTGGGGAGCTATTTAATAAAAAGATTATCAGAATCTGATCTCCCAGTTGCAAAGACAGAGTGGCAGTGGTTACTTAGCAGTCATTTAGTACTTGCATAAATGACTGCACAATAACCAGCGTTACTGAGCAGAAGCATCCCCAAATGGCTTTCTCGTAATGCTGACTGTGCAGTGGCATCTTACTACTGCGCAGTGGCTTGTTACCACTGTGCAGTATCCCTGCATCTTGCTTTGTGCCACACAACAGTACTGTGCAGTAGTAAAGAGCTACTGCACAGCCAGCATCTCGTGTAGATGCAGCCACTGAGAGTTACTGTCTAGACAGAACTGGTTTGAACTTTGTAAGCACGTTTAAATTTTACATGCAAAAACAAAAACATTGAAATCAGTGCAAATCATTTTGTGACAAATATATCTAATTTTCCTCTCTGTGTGACTACTGTGCCAGTGACTCCATATGCACTGAGTGACAGATTCTGTGTTCTGTTACAGGAATGCATATCCCCAAACAGCTGCAAAATAAAGACATTGGTACTGACACTGCCATCCTGGACCTTCTCCCACACGATCCGTCCATCAGTTCCATCGTTACAAAATTCCTAA
>NW_005846067.1:0-783 GCF_000455745.1 Alligator sinensis
CTCCAAAACCTCCCGCTGCTGCCTTAGCCCCCAACTATCTTCCCCAGCCCCAGGTTTTCTATGCAGAGGCCATCACCACTGGCATGAGCAGCCCCACAGGCAAGTGGCAGTGGCTGGCCCGGCCCGCGGGGTGGCTGCCCGTGCCAGCGGTGACTGCCGCTGCGTACCGAACCTCCCACTGCCACCTTGGAGCTGTGCTCGGAGCTGTGTGGCCAGCAGCAGTGGCACAGCGCGGGGTGGTGGTGGCCAGGTGGCACACAGCCATTCCCAGCCCTACCACCCTGCACTGCTGCCACTGGCCACACAGCTCTGAGCATGACTCCACAGCGGCAGCGGGAGGTTTTGGAGACAGCAACCATCACTGCTGTCATGGGCCTCCAGGTAAGTCGCAGTGCCGTGTGCAAGCCCAAGCCCCTGCCCTCCCCATCACACCCACATCCCTTGCCCTGGCTGTAGTGTCGGCCACATGCCAGCCTCCTTCTCCCCCTTCCCTGGGCAGGCAGCTGAGCGGCATGTGTGGGCCACACACATGGCGGGCACCACCACACTGTGCCTGACATCGCTTTCCCACAAAGCCCCCACAGAGGGGCACTCCTGCCCTCACCCCCTGGCCTCACTTCCAGGTGCGATGTGCCGCCTCTGGCTGGCAGCACCCCCGCTCCCTCAGCCCCCAACTATCTTCCCCAGCGCAGCCCCACAGCCCACTTACCTCCATGCTCTGGGGGCGAAGGGTGAGTCTGAGCCTGAGCCCTGCCTTGGCTGCCTCAGAGGCTCAGGCCCCAC
>NW_005846068.1:0-782 GCF_000455745.1 Alligator sinensis
ACATATTACACAATTAACTGGTGATCATGCACTAAGTTCAGACCAGTCACACATGCAAAGTAATTAATACTGATACAAATGAGTATAAAAAGAGCCAATCAACTATAAAATCAGTGCTTGAAAATGTGTAACAACTCTAGAGCTGGTTTCTATCCAACTATAATTAAACATGTAGCTGGGCCCTTAGGGTGATACTGGACCAACTGCACAGCTGGGATACAGTTAAACAAGCTTTCAAATTAAAGACTTCTTCATCAGGTCTGAGCAGAGAGAGACAACACAGACTACACTGACTTCAGCTACATTTCAGCTGGGACAACAACCCGACATGGGGCAGATCCAGAGGGGGTGTTGTGGCACAGTTGCCACAAAATGTAGCTTGGCAGTGTTGCTTCAAAATTTTAACTGGGTGAGAGGAGATTGATGACCAGTGAGACCATTTTAATCATAATTCAAAAGCTTTATTAGGATATGCAAAAGCAAAGACTTACTTGCATCAATAAAGACAATGCTTTGGTAGCCTTGGATTGAAGAAAGAAACGGGTCCACTGACCAGGCTTTTCTGTTCCCCTGGGGACCCGAGTTGGCGTGCTGAGCTTTGGAGAAGTCCAAGGATTTTTACCCCATGCTCAATATTTATAGTTCGCTGGTTTTAATATTCTAATAAATGATCTCTAATTAGTTTTATTTAAATTCCTTTTTTTTCACTTAAACTTTTAAGAACTGGATTGAACCAAATCTTCCGTGGACATGGAAGGCTTGGGAAAGTAAAAGGAAGGATT
>NW_005846069.1:0-782 GCF_000455745.1 Alligator sinensis
TTTAGTTTCTTGCCCACAGAGGGATTTCAGCAAGAGCAAATAAAGAAAAGATGATCTGTTCAGATGATCAATCTTGATCAATTTTTTTTTTAAATAGATGACTTACAATACTTAAAGCAAAACTGGGGTCTTGATAGCCCATGCATATACATATTTGTGAGACTGGTTTGCAATCAACTGGCTGGCAGGATGTGAACAAAGCTGTGTGCAATCTTTCCAGATGACTCAGAGCTTCAGACATTGGCTGTGTCTACACTATATGTGCCTAGGAAAATGGAAATACAACGGCGCGGCCTTTTTGACTTCATACCTTCATGAGCAGCTCCTTGTGGGTCAGAATCAGGCACCAGCATTCATGAAATGGGGTTGTAATTGTTCTCTTTTCCAAAACTATATCATGGAACGGACCTGAACCTGATGGGGACTGACACAGCTCCTCGGACTGCGGAGGAGCTAGGACAGTTTATGCCAGTGTGACAGTGTGTCAGTGCACTGACAAATGCCAGTGTGACAGTTTATGCCAGTGTGTCAGTGCACTGACAAATTCTGCATTTTCACAGACATGGGAAATGTGTCCGCTCTAGTCAGTGCCAGTGACAGGGTCTCCACAACAGCACTGGCAAAATACCTTTCCTGCCCACTTTGGATGAAATGCCACAATATTCTGCAGTGACAGAAACAGTTTCTTAACAATTTTGTTACTTTAGGGGTCCTAATTTTTCATTTAAAAAACCACCCAAAATTGCCTTTAAACTGAAAATCAAGTGGCACTATAAAAAAAA
>NW_005846070.1:0-782 GCF_000455745.1 Alligator sinensis
AGACTGGGAGCAGATGGATGAGTTGGTGCCTAGGAAGCATTAACAACTAGCAGCACAAATTGAACAAAAGGAAGAGTAAAGGTCTTCAAAACCTGAGAGAGCTAAATCTCAGGAGGAAAAACAGACAACTATAATTCAAGAGAGGCAGAAATGACTTAACTGCCAAAGCTCGCAACCAAAAAAGGTTCCAATACAGATCCAACCTTGCCACTGCTCCTGTAATCCAACACATTATTGTTGCATTGTGTCTTAATGTTTATTTGCCTGACAGTATTTATCCTGCCCCCACCCTCTTCTCTTTCCATTTCAATGATCACTTCCATTGGAACCTACAGGATATTTATCAGGATAAACTGCAACCGTGGGTGAACATCTGATCCTGCCTCTCCATGCTAACGAATATTAACTTTTGCTACAGGATCAGATCACATGCTAATTCATACAGGCTGGTAGGGTAAGAGGCAGGTAGTGGAATCCAATCACCAGGCACAATTGCTGCCATCACAGCTGCTCCCACATGACCCTACCAGTATTGCTTGTAAAACCAAAGTTTTCCAGCAGTCAGTGACTGGGATAAATGGGAAGAATTAGAAAGTTTGTGCAAGTTATAAGGAAATGGTCCTAACTAAATACTGCTCTACTCCTTAAGAGCCTAAAACTATCAGGCACCAAAATCTTAAATATTTATATGGAATTATGCACCCTACTTATTCCATATTCCAGACCCCGTTTAGCAGAGAGGCTGTAATTGTAATGGATTTAATAAAAGCTATCATATTCCA
>NW_005846071.1:0-782 GCF_000455745.1 Alligator sinensis
AGTGATTCAAATCACTGAATTGAATTATTGTTCCTCTGAAGTGGCTGAATCAAATACTTGTTGCTTTGCACGGGCCTATTACCCATAGGTAGCCATTCTATTCTTAGACATGTAATACTGTACATGTAGGTGTTACATATATGTATGTGTACTTGGGCATGTACATCCTGGCAATGAAATGGAGGAGGAAGAGGGACTTCATATTTTAGTCCTAATAGCTAAGTGGCTAGGGCATTCACTACCACTACCTAATGCCTAACACTACCTAACGCTTTCACAAAGGCTCATTAGTTATATTCATCATCTGGATATTTCCCAGAATAGTCTCCCTTTATTACACAGTATTTTAAAAACCTTCTAAGAGCTACATTACAGCATTAACAGGACTTGTGTCAAAACCTTCCAAAAAATTAATTAATCAACTGTATGAGTCAGAGATGGAATTTTTCCAAGCAATCCCAGTACTGCCTCAGTCAATTCTACCTATCCACACTACAGAAACCAACAGACACACACATTCATGTCTCCTTAATTAGCATATTTAAAGTGTTCTATTACAAAAAATGTTATTTGTAGAAAAGCCTTTAACAGACTAACTACAGACATTCCTTACCCACCTTAGTTTTTCTTTTTAATTGTTGAAGTAATACTGTCTTACTTCTCTTATCTCACTCTTAAAAAGTGGTCCCAATATACAGTGCATTTGATCTTAGTAGACTGTTAAAGGAAGCACAGCATGGGATGTGGAGCAGCAGTGCCTCCCTGGCACACCATGCCACTCT
>NW_005846072.1:0-782 GCF_000455745.1 Alligator sinensis
TTCTTTCCTCTCATCTGCGGAGAGGGTGGGACGCAGTAGTGTTGTGGAAAAGTTATGATAACATAATCGTATAATTGTGACAGAAAGTGCCAGGGCCTTTCCCTGCAGTATTCACAATCATGTATAACCCCGCCCAGTGAAATGAGATAGATTATGCCAATTTTAAGAGAATTTTAAGAGATTCCTATCCCAGCTGGAAACTGGAAAAGAGGAAAAAAGTGTCCAGATTTTAATAGTTTGAGTCTTAACATGAATAAAATGAATAGGGTCTCTCCTGAATTTATTTGCACTCTCTATTCAGTCCAATCCAATACAAAAAACAAAGACTTGAAGTGTTAGTTAAAACTAAAGATACGGTAAAGAGATAGCAAGGGCCTGACCTTGAAGAAAGCAGTCTTCAAACCAAAACTCCATGAATCTTTGAGAAATCAGGGTTTTGTTTGCTTATGATTTATTCAATATGTTTATTAGAACCAGATACGTCAAATCATTGTCTGTAGTGACTTAGATCCACCGTGGCGACTCACCTAATTAGAAATCTGCTGCGATAATCCTGCACACTTCAAGTCTTTGATACATTTCTTAGATCCATGGTCCAAATCTAAGTCATGAATATTACTTGAATATTAGGTTTCCAATTATGTATTTTTAACAGCGAACAGTTGTGAGTTACCGTTACGACCAACTTGCATAGAACCAATGAGCTTCTTTCCAGGCTGAGGCATTGTCATTTTAAATGCAGGGATAATGTGACATTCCATTTGCTAGATTTATTATCTCAG
>NW_005846073.1:0-782 GCF_000455745.1 Alligator sinensis
GCGCTAGAGGCTCTGTGTGCACGCAAAGGTGCCACCCTCCAATGAAGCCCGAGCCAAGTGAGCTAGGACAATTTGAGTAAGAGTTAGTGTCGGGGCTAGGAAGAGGAAGTACAGCTCTTGACCTCCTTCATGACTTAATGTAAATCACACCCCTCCCTTTCTGTGCCTTTCATCCTTTGCCAGCGTACAGTGCTCTTTATGGGCAGTCTCATATGTCTCTATGCAGCACCCAGTACAGGGAGGCTCTGATCTCAGCTTGATGCAGGGAAGGTCTCTTCCCGTGTTTGTGAAGCATCTGGCAGAATGAGGCCATGATCTAAATTGGGAGCTTTGGGTCTTGTTAAGTGTAGAGTCAGAGTGCGTCTGAGAGGGGGATTTGTGTGTGGGTCTCTAGTGAGGAGCTATGGAAGAAGCCTCTTTGTGAAGGAATGCATGGATGCTCCAAATCAATGAGGGTGAACACCGTGCTGGAGGTGGAAGAGCATTGATGTAGGTTAAGGGGGTTAGGAGGTAGATTTTCAAGACAGGTTGGCAGTTAATTCAGATAGCCATTTAGTAGGATTGGTAGTGGGAGCTGTACACATTTAAATTGCATAGGTGATATTGTAAATACTGCTAACAATCTTGTATGCCTATATATTTTTGAAAATATCTTCCTGAATTCCTCCATCTTTCAGGGTATATCCTCGTTGTACACACAAAAGCTAGCTTTAATTTATCTTGGAATCAAGTATCAATGAAGTTATGGTGACATGATGTAACAGGATAGGTGCCTCAGCAGC
>NW_005846074.1:0-781 GCF_000455745.1 Alligator sinensis
CCATGGTCCTGGCTCATGCTGCCTCAGCCAGTTCCCGGGCTGTCGTGCTGTCCTTGGGCGTTGGTTCGTCCCCGGGCTCCTTTAAATCTCTGTGATGAACACCGGTGGTCAGCTCCGGCGTTCCGCGCCTCCAGCTGACTCCACCGGCCAGGCTCCCTCCCGGCAGCCACGTGCGCACCTCATTCCTCTCCAACGCTGGCTCTTTTATTGCCGCCGGCCGGCAATTAGGAGTGACATCACCCACCGACCGCAGGTGACTTAATGCGTCGTCCAGGCCATGCGCGGGCTTCTCCGGCTGTCCCTGCTCTTCCTCGCATCCTGCAGTGAGTAAGTTAGTTCTTTCTTTTCTTTTCCCTCCTCTCCACCCTCTGTCTCTGTCTCTGGGGCTCCCTCCATGATCTCGGGAGTCTTGGCCATCGGCCACACTTCTGGTTAGCCTGTGGCTATGTCTACTGCCACTAATATATATTTCTTTTCCTTGCTCATTGTTAAACGTTTGATAACATTTATTTGCCACTATTTTCTGGCTTTAAAACCTTCATTTTTTTTGCTTTTTTTTCTGGGTATGGGGACCGCTGACAACTACTACAGTCTGGTCATTTTTTTAGAGCTTGTTGCACATTTTGTTCTGTAGCTTTTTTTGTTGTTGTTGTTCAGTAGCTTTTTTTTCTTTTTTTAAAGCTTTTTTTTGCATTTTTTTCTTTTTTTTTATGTTCAAAGGCATGGGCATCTTGGGCTAGTTTTAACGAACTGATGTTGGAGGGGTGAGTGAATGAGTTTG
>NW_005846075.1:0-781 GCF_000455745.1 Alligator sinensis
GCAAAATGCGCGTCAGCCCTGAGAAAATGGCGGTGTGCAGATCAGACTCAATCAAGTCTGTTATAAAGTAGAGGATCTCCGGTGCATCACGAGACAAAAAAGTATGTGTATAAATGCCCTAAAAAAACTCTGCTCTTTAGTTAATGCTTATTAAGACAGGTTAATGCACATGTTCCTAGTACCTCACTAGCAGCCACTTGTGGCTCCTGCTCATCTTCTCACCTTGCAGCACATTCTTTGCTGTCAGTGCCCACAGAGCCCAGCAGCTGTGCAGGGCCTGTCTCCTGTACTAGTGAATGACTGCAATGAGCTGAGACACAAGTTGTTCACCTGCGACAGACCAGCTCATTCACAAAAGATGTCAACACTTGTGACCTTTCCAACTTGCAGAATTCACAGCGCTATACCGATGGGCTCGTTGGGCAAACACAAGCTATCACAACAGAGTGGATAGAAGCATCCTCATCATCGGTGTGTTTCTATTTGATTTGGGTATCGCATGTGGCCATGTACCTGATGCCTATTTGCCTAGCTGCATTTTCAAAGTGCCTGATGGTGCTTAGCCATGCCCCTTGCAGTGGGGCTTGGCTGGCACATGCTGCTTATCTTGCTCACGCTGACATAAGCTCCCGTCTCACATCTTTCTCCTCTCTCTCTTCAGATGGGGCATGTTACAGGCGCTCTCCCCGAACGCTTCTACTCACTGAGTCTGGCCCTGAGGAGAAAGGAAGGGCAGGTCAGTAGCTAGGCTGCGAATCTGGGATTTGTGCCCGTGGGTTCA
>NW_005846076.1:0-780 GCF_000455745.1 Alligator sinensis
AAGAGCTCCATGGCTCTCAGCCTGTCATCGTTAGATCTGTTTTCCTGACCTCCGATCATACACAGGACTCTTCTCTGAAGTATCTCAAGCTTCTCCACATGCATTTTGAATTGTGGGGCCCAAAACTGGATGCAGTACTCCAGCTGAGGCCTCAGCAACGCCGAGTACAATGGGAGAATGAAGTCCTGGGTTTTGCTTGAGAAGCATCTATGGATGCAAGCCAGCGTTTTGCTTCTGGCCACAGTATCACATTGAAGGCTGATGTTTATCTTGCAGTCAATGACGACCCCCAAGTCTCTTTCTTCCTTAGTACTAGCCAGCATAGCACTGCTGAGCCTATAAGGATGTTGCAGGTTTTTCCTCCCAAGGAAGAGGAAACCTTGCATTTTTCAGTGTTAAACACCATCAGGTACTCATCTGCCCATTTGCTGAGCCTGTCCAGGTCAGCCTGGATTGCCCTCCTGTCTTCAGGTGTGGATGCTTTGCCCCAAAGTTTGGTGTCATCGGTGAACTTGGCCAGACTGCTTCTAACTCCAATGTCCAAATCATTAATAAAGATGTTGAACAATATGGGTCCAAGGACAGAGCCTTGGGGGACCCCACTGGTCACAGAGCACCATGATGATTGACTTCTGTCAATTCCCACCCTCTAGGTCTGACCACAGAGCCAATTCCCCAGCCACTGGATTGTGGTGGACCCAAGGTCACAGTTGGCCAGTTTCACCAGAGGTGATCATGGGGTACCAGAATGAAGGCTTTTTTAAAATCAAGATATATGAC
>NW_005846077.1:0-780 GCF_000455745.1 Alligator sinensis
CTGAGCTTAGCATGAGTTTCAGAGTCATCAGGCCCCTCTTCAGCCCTCTTCCTGAAGCTAAGCCACTGCAGCATGCAATTAATAGTTTCATAGTTTCATAGTAGCTAGGGTCAGGAGGGACCTGAACAGATCATCTAGCCCGACCCCCTGCCACAGGCAGGAATGAATGCTGGGTTTACAAGAGCCCAGACCAGGTGATCATCCAACCTCCTCTTGAATATGCCCAAGGTAGGGGTGAGGACCACTTCCCTGGGAAGTTGGTTCCAGGTTTTGGCTACCCGAACTGTAAAATATTGCCTTCTGATCTCTAACCTAAACCTATTCTCCATCAGCTTATTACCATTGTTCCTTGTCACCCCAGGTGGTGCTGGTGAGAAAAGGGCTCTGCCTATTTGCTGTTGATCCCCCTGATGAGTTTGTAGGCAGCCATCAGGTCCCCCCTCAGCCTCCTCTTGCTGTGGCTGAACAGGTTCAGGTCCTTCAGTCTCTCCTCATACGGCCTGTCCTGCTGCCCTCTCACTAAGCGGGTGGCCCTCCTCTGAACCCTCTCCAGGCTGGCCACATCCCTTTTGAAGTGCGGCGCCCAGTACTGGACACAGTACTCCAACTCCGGCCTGACCAAAGTTGCTTAGAGGGGGAGTATCACCTCTCTGGACTGGCTTGAGATGCATCTTTGGATGCATGACAAGGTATGGGTGGCCTTGCTGGCTGCGGTCTGGCATTGGTGGCTTATGTTCATCTAGGAGTCAAAGATCCCGTTCCGCTTCTGTGCTTTCAAGA
>NW_005846078.1:0-780 GCF_000455745.1 Alligator sinensis
AATTGACTACTGTGTGTGAAGTGAGGAGGATAGTCTGAATGGTATCTCTTGCTAGTGGCATGCTCACTGATTAATTGGGTTGTGACAATAGTATATGGAGATCCAAAGTGCTAGTATATAACATGTGCTTGTCATCTGTACAGAGACCTCCACAGTGTATGTAGGAGCAGGTGAGAGTTCAGCAGTCACAAGCAACAGTACACAAAGGCCATGTCACTTGTGGTTTCTACAGGAGGATGGTGATTCTTCCAGGAGAAATGCAATGCTTGCACACTCCTCCATGGCTTAACTCTTCCCAGGAATCAGGAGGAGTCACCCTGAACTGAAAAAGGTGTGAGGGAAAGCTGCTTCTACCCCTCCCTTAGACTGTAAGGGGAGGGGCTCCCTACCAGCTCTTCATACTGTGGGGTCCCCAGTTTGAGAAGCAGGTAGGGAGCTTGCAGTGCTGCCAGGATTACAAAGTCTGGGAACTGGGAATCAGGCTGGGGGTGGCTGTGAGTTTAGTTCATCTCAGATTCAGGTCCTACATCATATGCTATCAGCTTTCCATTGCAGCTCCCACCACCCAGGGAATTGCAAAGCCTGAAGACCAGGAACCAGGGCCAGAGAAGCTATCTATGGCCCAGTTCCTAGCTTTAAGTGCCACCTCACCACCAAGAAGGGCAGTGGAAGGTGAGGATTGCAAAGCCCAGGGACTAAGGAATAAGGTTCAGGGAGGATGTCCCAAAGCCTGGTTCCTGGCACCTGCCAGCTTTCCATTCCTGCCTTTGCTGTCCACTG
>NW_005846079.1:0-779 GCF_000455745.1 Alligator sinensis
ATATCTACTAGTGAAGATTCTCTGTGCACTTATAAATGCACTAAAAGTCTTAGAAAAGAGCTATGTTTGTGCTACCTTTCATAGAGAAGCCTAGCTTCATGTATGGAAAGTTCAAAAGAGTGGGATTACATATAAAGAGGCAGAACATAGTTTTTCAAGAAAACTTTAAATGTTGGGCTGAATTCACTCTTCAAGATGGCTGATTGACTTGGTTGTATTTGGACTAGAATACATGCAGTTGGACATTCTAAATTGTCAAGATAGTTTGATCATTTCCTTATCCTCACCACAAGCAAAGTTGAATTTGCTGTTCCTCTTCCATTAACAGTATTAAAAAGCAACACCTTCAGATCCCCAAATCTACTTAGGTTTTGATAGAGTAAGCCTCAAAAAAAGACTCAAACTTCTCTGGTGATTCCATTAGATTGAAATTGTGGAATAAAATTTCTCCTGAAAACTAGATGTAGCTTTGCAGAAATAAATTAGAATCAGTAGATTTTTAAAAAAACGTTGTTCATTCTTGATTGCAATCTATGCACATGGCAAAATTTGCAATTATGGTATTATTTATTTATTTATTATGATTGCGAGTCTGAGTACTTCCTTATCTGTCGTGTTGAAAAATAGAAAGAAACAAATACAAATCAATTTTGTATCATAAAATGGAAAAAGTCATGGCATAATTAGCAGTGGAAAGAAGAGCCAGTCCTTAAAACTGCCAAATATTTGTAATGCAGGAACCCTGGATTAGAATCATAGCAAATGAGGGTTGGAAGGGG
>NW_005846080.1:0-779 GCF_000455745.1 Alligator sinensis
CAAATTAGATGCAATGGGCTAGATTCACTCCTGGGGCTGCACAGCCTTCAACTGGCACAGAAAAGGAGAGGATCGTAGGGATGAAAGAGCATCAGAGGTGTGGTCAGCACCAGACGTATGGTATAACCCTACTGGAAGATCAAGGTTAAAAGGGTGGGGAAACTGCCAGGGACCATGGAGCTTGATCCACCGCTGGTGAAGTCCTGTTGTACTCTCGTGTGAGCCAATTAGAATAACTGATAATAGCAAGTTTGTTGGAAATCTTGAACCCAGGACCTGAACCACAGACAGAGAAGGCAACCCCTCACACTGTCAGCTGAACTGTGCTCACATCCGTTATAGACAGTGGAGCAACAAGGATATCAAACCACTTTTCCTTCTCAAGGGATACTAGACACAAGTCCTTTTTCAGCACAGACTTTTTGCTTCAGCTGCCAAAATCCCAGGGGCTCCTTGCTACAGATTGACCTATGGATGCCTTGGCCATATGCTCTTTCTCCTGACTATGCCTTACATCCATTGCCTTACACACACACACACACACACACATATATACACATGCACACACGTTTTATGTGCAAAAAGCTTCTAACTCCTACTGGGAAAACATCAGTAGTGCTTAGGATCTGAAAGTGCCAAGGTAATTCTGCAAAGTCTATCCTAGGGGTGGGTACAAGGTTATTTTTATATATATCATGACATGCAGATCTAGAAAAATCCAGCTGCACAAACAATTTGCCAACAGCTGTCCATCAAACAGGTGTAACTTTAACATTAAT
>NW_005846081.1:0-779 GCF_000455745.1 Alligator sinensis
CTTCGTAGACGGTTCAAGTAGTATAATACATAGCGTAAGGCATACTGGTTGTGCTGTGGTAACAGTGACTAAAACTATATGGAAAGAAAAGCTCCCTGCAAATTGGTCAGCACAAGCAGCGGAGCTTACTGCCCTAACACGCGCGTTGGAATTAGGTAAAGATAAAAGAGTAAACATCTTTACAGATTCGCGATATGCTTTTGCTACTGTACATGCCCATGGATTGTTGTGGAAAGAACGTGGGTTTATCACGGCCTCTGGACAAAAGATTGCAAATGGGCCACAGATTGTAAGGCTATTGGAAGCCCTCCGGCTACCAAAAGAAGTGGCCGTGGTACACGTAAAAGCCCATGGCAAGGCTGCAGATGAGCGCCAGAAAAGGGGAAACGCAAAAGGCAATGAGGCAGCACAAACGGAAGAAGAGGCAGTGTTTCAGGGATCGGCCCACAGGGTGCCCTTTTGCTTAGAAAACCGTAAAATACAATATGGCCCAAAATTAAATCAGCTAGCCGCAGAGCTCAAAGCCATCAAAAATCCTCAGGGATGGTGGGTCGTACCTGGAGGAAAGGTATTAGTACCCTGAGGCATCTTAGGGGATGTACTTCACCAGTTACACTATTCCACCCACATGGGGGGCACTGCCATGGGAGATCTGTTAGTTCATCGGATAGTGGCTCCAGGACTCTATTTTGACGCCCAGAGAGTGGCCTCTCAGTGCCCGACCTGCCAAAAGGTGAACCCAAAATCCGCAAGACCACCAGCCCCCATGGGAGGAAGAC
>NW_005846082.1:0-779 GCF_000455745.1 Alligator sinensis
TGGAGCCTGCGATGGGAAAGAGGAAATGACAGGTGTGTGTGGGGGGGCATGGGGGTCTCAATCCCCCCCCTTCTGGCTCTGGGGATCCCCTCTCCCATGGTGCACTGAGGATGGGGTAGCTCTGCCTCCACCTGGTGCATGCTGGAGACTCTAACCTCGCCCTGCAACCTCCAAACTCCCAGGTCCACATCCCACAATGCACCAGTGCCCAGGACCCTCCCTTCCAATGCATGCTGGGAGTCTGGCATGACCTGTGGACTCTGCCTCTTGCAGCTGGAGGCAGGGCTTGGGGAATAGGGGCATGGCCTGGGTGGAAGGGGGTGTGACTGTTCCTGGCGGGGGGAGAGAAAGGCTCTCATAGTTGGTGAGGGCAGGGCCCCGAGAGTAGGGGCAGAGCCCAGGGGGTGTGGCCATACCTGCATTTGATAGTTGGTGGGGATGGGGACTGGGGGAAAGGGGAGTGGCCAAGGGATAGGGGCAGGGCCATACCAGGCTACAGCATATTGTAGCTACTGGGGGCAGGGCCTAGGGAAAAGAGGCAGGACCATACTTTGGGACTGCATCTCATAGGTGGCTGGGCCAGGGCCAGGGCCAGGGGGAATGGGGTGTGGCCATACCTGAGGACAGTCACTGGGCGCGGGGCCTGGGAGAAAGGTGCAGAGCTTTGGGAATAAGGGCGGGAGTGTACCTGGGGACTCTATCTCATAGTCACTGGGGGCAGGTCCATACCTGGGGGCTCTGCATCTCGTAGTCGGGAGGGGCGGGGCCAGGGGCACCAT
>NW_005846083.1:0-779 GCF_000455745.1 Alligator sinensis
TTGAGGGTTCAATGTAAATAATGGAAACTTGTGACAGGCTTTTGTCCTTCGTCTTGTGCGCTCAGACACAACCCTAGCCAGCAGAGGAAAGGCTTGTATCTCCCTTTAGGCTGAATGAACCACTGCCCAGTGCCAATCTAAGGGAAGCGGATGTGAACAAATAGCTAAAGATGGGTTAGTAGTGGTCATTGTCACTGGGGCTGACTGTTAGCACCGTTAATTCGGGGAGAGACATCACTGCATCCAACCTGAACGACTGTCCCGGCCCAGGCTGGGGCTCTGGTGTAACAAATGGGCCCCACGTGCTAGTTCAGGAGCTTCTCCTGGGGTTTGGTTGTCTCTGCAGCACCCCAGTGTCTCCCAGCAAGGCATTTGGGACTACCTGCCGGGGCATGCAGCTCTTCCTTTTTCTGTAAGGAGTGCCGGAGAGGGTGGCAGCTGTCTTACAGGTATCATGGTTGTCTCTAATGTGCTGCTGTGGATTTACTCCAAGACAGCTGTCTGTGCCTCCGCACATCTTGTAAGGTCTTAGCTTTGCTTTTTTTACACCCAGCAATTCACAGCAAGTGTGCTTTCTTAGACCAGATGGAGGGGCCATTTCTGCTCTCTGCTGCTTCAGGTTTGTACCACAGTGGGACCTCTCTGGAGTTAACACCGGTGTGACTGAGAGCAGACAAGGCTTCAGTGCCAAGTGCCAAGTTCCCCTCAGTTACCCCTTGCAGTCACCACCACTTCTCCTTGGGGAAGTCTGGACATGATGAGAGAACAGGCTTGTGGGC
>NW_005846084.1:0-779 GCF_000455745.1 Alligator sinensis
TTTATCCATAGGATATGTGTTATGTTTTTCCATCTTTTAAATCTTGGAAACACTATGATAAATATAGAGTTATTCCATTCTATTCAATAGTAAGTCTTCAAATGCCCACTACCAGTTTTTTTGTCTTTGAAAAACAGGATTCATCAGAACTGAAACGGGGGTACGTGAAAGCCAAATATGCAAGGATGATTTGCCAATTGTGATGAATCTGCCTACGTACTAGTCAATGAGTGGTTCTTATGAAACTGTTGTAATTGGACTACCTCTATGGGAAAATGTAGCCACCACTGCTGACAAGAGAGATATTCTCGCATTCTTTCTCTAAACCCCCCCACCCCCCGAAACAATAGCAAAATCAATGGGAGTTTGTTAACCATTACGATTTTGACAGACTTCCATATTCTAGAATGCTGCGGGCCCAACACAGGCCTTCCATCCAGCTCTACTTAAATTAACATATTATTAGTTGACAATTTAATGAGGGGATTTAATGAGTGAGAAGAGAGTGGGTTAGTTGTATGATCTTACAAATGCTCAGTTCTGCTTTAATCCTCCCCATTAAAGACGATAAGTTCCAATGTTGTCTGCATCCCATTTTTTCTGGAAAAAGGGAACTTTCTGAGAGTTTACCTGCTATGCTGTTCTCCTTTTCAATGTGTATGATTTTTTTTTAGAAAAAGTTCAGAATGAGATAGCGACAGTTTTAGGTTCAAACCTACCATGTGGTGAACATCGCACTAAGATGCCTTACACAAATACAGTTGTCCATGAAATTCAGA
>NW_005846085.1:0-778 GCF_000455745.1 Alligator sinensis
TATGAAAACAAAGAATCAAACATCTTTGACATCAACAACGGGATGAAACAGCATCAGACCTCAATGCTGGAGGCTGCAGGGAGAGAGAAACACTGGAAAAAACCCTGCTCAGACCCAGTTCACTCTCCCTTTCAGCATACACTGTTTGTCACCGTCGCACAAGAGACTGAGCAAGACGGACCTGTGGTCTGACCCAGTCCATGGCAATTCGTATGTTCTTATATTCTTATGAGTTCAACTCCTAAGAGAAGGAAGGAAGGAGAGCAGCAGAAAACAGACCCTGGACTTCAAAATAGCAGGTTTCAGCAAACTCAGGGAATTGGGAGGCAGGATACGCAAATTGGAAGTGAAAGGGTCCAGGGGAGCCCACTGTACTCGGAGGAGCTTGCATTAAGGGCACGGGGGCAGAATTTCCCTACGGAAGTGAGAAGGGAAGAGCAGAAGGAGCCTGGCCTGGTCCGACGGTGAACGCTTCAGTGAGGTGGAACTCGGAAAAGATTCCAGCAGAGAGTGGGAACACGGCCGGAGCACTAGGGAGGCATCACACGGAGAAAACCGGGAAGGCCAAGGCTCAATGGGGGATGCAGTTGGCCAGAGATGTCAGCTGCCATAGAAAGGGGCTCTACAGGTGTGTCAGAAGTAAGGGGAGGAGAAAGGGAAATGCAGGGCCCTCACTGAATGGAGAAGGCCACAGGTGATGTGGGGAAGGCTGCCTTTGCTACTTCAGTCTTTACAAATAAAGTCAGCTACCAGGTGGCAAGTATGGTGGCAGCCAGCA
>NW_005846086.1:0-776 GCF_000455745.1 Alligator sinensis
GGTCATCTAATCTGACCCGCACAGCACAGGAGAAAAAGCCTCAGCCAGTAAGTCCTGCATCAGGTTCAGAACATCACTTCTATGAGCTTTGAATCCCATATGTATAAAAGGTTGAATAATTTATCCAGGTACAGTGGTACCCTTAGGACTTTGATTCAGATCCTCAAAGATGTTTAGAAGTTAGGTATCTAAACACCTTTGAAGATCTGGGCTTAATGATATAATTAGCAGGGAAAGCAGGAGTCCCTGAACGTGGACTGGAGCATATCAGCAAGGAGCTATCTTTTTTTGCTACTAACCCTGCTCTCCCAGAATCCAGATCCAAGCACTGGTTTAACCCACGGGATGGGCAGAAGGGTTGAAATCTGGACCTGAGCTAAATGTAAAAGCATTTGTTGCATTGTGCCTGCATGATTTGATAGGATAAAGTAAGGCTGTTCAACTTCTAAGTAGCCAGAAGCTGCCCACCACATGGGTGCTCCTCCACTGCACCATGCTGCACGGACACCCCGACTTCAGTCTCCTCTAGCCCTGCGGGACGTGCCACGCTGCCCTGTCCCCTGAAGTAGGGGCAGGAAGAAGGTGATAGAAAACCCAGAGACCCTGACTGCTTCTGCAGCTGGAGCAATGTGGGGAGTGATGGCCGGGTGGGAGCCCAGGGACATCAAGTTAACCACTGAAGTGCATGCAGCCCAAGGGCTATGAATTAGGCAGCCCGAATAAGGTGCCTTCACTGTTGAGTTCTTGAATTCAGGCCCTAATACTAGGCTGACTCA
>NW_005846087.1:0-776 GCF_000455745.1 Alligator sinensis
AGAAGAACGACGCCTTCGTGCCTTTCTCCTCTGGTACGAGCTCTGCCCTCCGCCCCTTCCCTGCTCCTGTCATCTGGCTCGTCCCCGTGGGGAGAGCGGGGTGGCGAGGGGCCATCCCTCACCAGCTAGTCCTGTAAAGGTAGCGGCTGCACCATAGGCGGGTAACGAAGATCAGGACCGTGGCCGGGTCGTCTAGTAGAGCAATGCATCGGATGAGCAGGAGCTCCCCGCTTCCACTGGCCGTGAAGCCACTTGGTTCAAAGGGGGAATCTGGGAGCTCTGGGAAAGGGACTGGAGTCCGGTGGGTTGAAGCCTCGGGACTCCTTGGGTCTCTCCCAGCTCTTGAGTGGGGAGTGGGCCCTAGAGGGTTAGAGCCAGGGGGATTGGGAGCCAGGTTGTCTCCCAGCCACAAGAGACCAGTAGGATTTGGGGTTCAAGATTGCCAAGCCCTTGTCCCTAGAGGATGCTCTTGCCGCGCCTGCCTCGGTCTCCCCTCCCGTGGCCCGTCTGGGGGTGGCCCTAACAGAAGCCCCCAGGACATGGCCTGACCTGGCTCTGCTTTACAGGGAAGCGGGTGTGCCTGGGCGAGGCCATGGCCCGCATGGAGCTCTTCCTCTACTTCACCACCATCCTGCAGAGCTTCTCCCTCCAGTCCCTGGTGCCCCCCGAGGACATCGACATCTCCCCCAAGATCAGCGGCTTCGGCAACATCCCGCCCACCTACCAGCTCTGCCTGGTGCCGCGCTGAGCCCGCCAACCCCTCCTGGAGCTCTGCA
>NW_005846088.1:0-775 GCF_000455745.1 Alligator sinensis
GGTGGTATCTAAACAGTTCAGAAAATTACACAGGACAGTAGGCTGAGACCTAGTTCAACAAGGAGCCAATCAGAGCATCAGTGCCTAGGGGTGGGGAGTTCACTTTGAATCTTAATTATCAGCAATGCTCAAGATGGAGCTGCAGGGACCTCCATAAGTGGATTTAGACTCCTGAATCGATGAATGGAGAGAGATGAGGAGTAAAACACACGAGGAGTAAAAGGGCAGCACAAGGTTGGGGGCACCAGCCTTGGGTGTTCATTTAGAAGTAGGCAAGAGCGATAGCCACTGCTGCCACTGCCCGCTCAGCCACTGCCACTGCCCCTGCTTTCCAGGGTGCAAAACCTACTGGTTATGCCTCTGGGGCAGCATTTGTTTTAGATCATGGATAGAAAAGGTTCCTCAGAAACTGCAGAGGACTCTGAGGGGGTCATCATCATTCATATATCATTTTGCTTGCGGTTAATGAGGAGTGAGGATCACAGCCCTACCTTCTTGTTCAGGGGCCGGAAGTTGTTGTCCAGGCAGACGATCCGGAACAGAACTGAGGGAGAGAGGAACAGAGGGGTTTTTGCTGTTAACGTTGCAGCCACTCTTTCTGCAACCATCAGCCACTATATCAGACACTTTGCATACTCCTAACCTGATGGCAATGCCTGCTGGGCAGGTGGCAGAGATGATACATGTACCCCATGCTTCCGGCTTTGTCATCAGGTGGGCAGCAACATGAGGATGGTTTGCTGTGGGCTCTGCTAAACCCTGGGCTTCCCAGCAC
>NW_005846089.1:0-775 GCF_000455745.1 Alligator sinensis
AGCTTAGCCTGTGTCTGCTTCTTTCCCAGACAAAGCTTGTTCAACATCTCGCCCGACTATACAATTGATCTAAACAAAGATATCACCAAAAGTCCTTGCTTCTTACAAAGTGATAGACAGATAGATATTCTTGTCCACCACCTAACGTATCTCTGTCTCTTAGCAGACACCACCACAACACTGGCCATATTAATTCATCTCTTTATTGTTGTTGCATTTCAGGAAAGTGGAATGCTGCCCCCCCACCCCAGCCCCCCAAACCCTCAGCTCCAATGTCCTGTGCCTCTACTTCCCTCCTGCAAAGTATGACTCACTTTAATAACTCCTTAAGAGAGCTGCTCATATTTTAAGGAGTTGCCTTTACTGGTTCTGTTAATTAAATTTCCCTTGCAACTCTGCTCCCTCCTAACCTGTTCTCTGTTCTAGTTAATCTTCTCCCAGCCTGTCAGCCTGACTGGCAGATGCATTCAGGTAAGGGCCTTGCAGGGGGTTTCTGTCCTCAGACATCTCCCAGGGGTTCCCAGGGGTAGCTTCTGTCTAGCTGCTCCTCTGCTGGCTCCGGATGCTTTAAACCAGACTTTACAAGATCCATAAGGCGGGGGCAGCAATGAAAAACATCATCTGTCTCTCATTTCCTGCCAGCCCTGTGTTATTAAAACCACCTCTAAATGCAAATGTCCTAGAAAGGGCACACAACAGTCATCAAGACTCATTCCTTGCTGTGGAAAAGCAGCAGCAGCAGCCGATCAACTTAAGAGGCTAAAACAAGTTAGCA
>NW_005846090.1:0-774 GCF_000455745.1 Alligator sinensis
GGAGCCCAGCTCAGCCAGAAAAGCAGTGGCAGCAGCAGTGGCAGTGGACAGGTTCCTGGGCTGGCAGGCAATGGCAGTGGCAGTGGGAGCAATGTACCTGCTCCCAGGTGGGCAGTGAACATCAGGGGAAAGGACATGGAGGAGGGAGCAACCAGGTGCTGTCACTGCCCATGCCTGAGTTGGCTCCATGTGGCGCCTGACTGGAATGGGTGTGGATGTCCAAATCTGCTTCCAGGGCAACTGGTGATAGCAACAGCACTGAGTGGGTAGAGTGGGAAGGAGGTGCCACTAAGCATGAAGGGAAAGGGAGAAGAGATTCTTACTTGCTTCAGGGACTAAAAAAAAAGTTGCCAGTTTCTACTCCTGCAGCATCATTGACTGAAAAGAGGGAGGATGCTCACATCATTGAATTACCCCTGGTCAGGGACGATCTAGGAATAGGTATGCCTGTGCTGTTCTGTAAAGAGCAAAAGTTAGAAGCCCAGGAGACCCTCCTTCCCAATTCATCCCCCACCCCACAATTGCTTGCTGGGAGATAATGTGAAGATTTCTTCAGCCTGAAGAAAGTGAATATTGGAGAGCACCATTCACAGTAGCAGGAGAATGATGCAAAGCTCCAAAATCTGCCTTATTTATGAAATCAGATAAGAGGAGCTGGGATAAGATTTGTGGAGGGAATACAGAAAGAGGAGCACTGCCTGTCCAGGAAGAGGGTGTGATGTGAAAAATTATGCTTGCTGCATGGGGCCAGGAAGGAATTTTTTATCCTCCTAC
>NW_005846091.1:0-774 GCF_000455745.1 Alligator sinensis
AGCAATAGGTTGTTAGGAAGGAATAAGTGCAGGCCACTTCCCAGTCAAACTTTTACAGCAGAGAAAGTAAGAGAGCGGCACAGAAACAGCTGTCGGTATTTCCAGGAAGAAAGGCAAGTCTGGCCACCCCCTCCAGGCACGTTTGAAATAAGCACGGGAGAGAACATCTGTCCTGCGGCCAGGTGTGCAGGGAGCGGCAGCACTGACACGGGACTCGGGTGCCTGCTAGACGGAAGGAGGGGGCAAAGCAGGTCAGAGACGTGGGTCTCAGGGATGCCTGAGGGCAGAGCTGAGACCCGGGAGGGGGAAGCCGCCCCGTGCCCACCGGGTGCAGGCGGCGGCAGGAGCTGCTCCGCCACCTCTGCGCCTGCAGCTCCTCCGGCGGGGCGGGCGATGGTCTCGGCCTCTCCCGGCCTCCCGGCACACTGAGCCCGGGTGTGGGAAAGGGCTCCCCAGGCCCTGCTTGCTCTGCAGCTGCTCCGCATGCGCTGTCTGTCCCGCAGGCTGTGGCGCCGGCGGCCAAAGGCAGCGGAGGAGTCGCCCCCTCCTGCGCGCTGCCCTTTCTGCGGCTGGAGCCGGCCGGCTGACTCTCCCACGCGTCTCCCTCGAAGGGGGCATTGCCCCTGCTGCAGGAGGCAGAGCCCGCATCCCCGCCGCGGCACAGCTCTGCCTCGCCCCCGTCCCCAAGGTCCAGGGACTCCGGGGTCTCCGTGCTGCCTGCCTCCATGGCCCCGGCACGCTTGCACGGCAGGGCACGGCGCTCCGCCTCCGCCT
>NW_005846092.1:0-774 GCF_000455745.1 Alligator sinensis
CATGTTTACATTTCCTTCCTGCATAGTGGCTGCCACTCCTTTGAACATAGTCCTGAGAAAGCGGCCTTCCTTCATCAATGTTGGACCTCGAATCTCTTCATCAGATGTAGTTTGCTCAGCATTATCAGGTCCTGGCTGGTCAACATTACTACAGCCTGGTGCAGGATTACTGGTCATTGTTGTAGGTTGCAAAGCTGTTGGCACAACAATAGGTGGGTCTCCAGATGTTGCTACTGTGCTCTGTTCAGCAGTCATGCCTGTATCTCACAATTGATTGATATGGTGGAGCCAAATAATATTAGGTGCCACTTGTACTGCGTATGATAAAGGACCTGTTTGTGCAAACCAGCATTAGGTCACTTAAAATGTCTGGGCATGCAGTCATTCACAGGGTTTAAGTTACCAAAAAAACCCACTCACAATTGCAGGCTGCCATTTCTTAAATCTGGTGTAATCACAGTCCACTACTTTTTGGCCTACATGTAGTTACTGAAGGGCTCCTGTTCCCCCTATCCTGGCCTGACTTATTTAGCAATTTCCAACATGTTGTTACAAGTCCAGTTTGTATAAGTCAGGCCATGACCTGAGATTCCAACTGATAAACAGCATTGCTACTGTCTCATTCATCATAGCATGTACTGAATTCTGATACACTGGCAAAAAGTTGGTCATCTTCTGCTGTACTTACCCTGGCTCTTCTTTCATGGAGAGCAAGATATTTTTGAAAGACTGTTGAACTAATGATTTAGTTCACATATTTCCTCGCTGGCAATT
>NW_005846093.1:0-774 GCF_000455745.1 Alligator sinensis
GTATATATAGTGTGTGTGTATATATATGTATTTATGTGTGTATATATATACGTGTATAAATAATGAGTGTGTGTGTATATATATGTGTATATATACGTGTATATATAATGTGTGTGTGTGTGTATATAATGTGTGTGTATGTGTCTGTGTCTGTGTATATATATGTATATATAATGCGTGTGTGTGTGTCTGTGTGTCTGTGTATATATAATGTGTGTGTGTATATATAATGCGTGTGTGTATATATAATGTGTGAGTCACTGTATATATGTATATATAATGTGTGTGTGTGTGTATATGCATGTATATATAATGCCTGTGTGTATATATAATGTGTGTGTGTACATGTGTATATATATAGTGTGTGTGTGTGTATATGAATGTATATATAATGTCTGTGTGTATATATAATGTGTGTGTATATGTATATATAATGTGTGTGTGTGTATATATGCATGTATATATAATGTCTGTGTGTATATATAATGTGTGTGTATATGTATATATAATGTGTGTGTGTGTATATATGCATGTATATATAATGTCTGTGTGTATATATAATGTGTGTGTATATGTATATATAATGTGTGTGTGTGTATATATGCATGTATATATAATGTCTGTGTGTATATATAATGTGTGTGTATATGTATATATAATGTGTGTGTGTGTATATATGCATGTATATATAATGTCTGTGTGTATATATGTGTGGTGTGTGTCTTGTGTGTATATATAATCTCTGCGTGTATATATATATGTATATATAGTGTG
>NW_005846094.1:0-774 GCF_000455745.1 Alligator sinensis
GCCTTTCTGACCCTCACTGTGCCTCCTCCCTGCTCTCAGCCCTGCCTGTCCTGCCCCTGCCAGGCATCACCTTCCCACTATCCCCAGGCTGCGCAGCCCAGTGCTGTGCCTGCATGGTGTCGTGGGAGAAAATTCCCTGGAGTCTGTTGTCTAGCCGTATAGGAACCAGGCAACATGGGTAAAGGATTAACTGCAGTTTATTTGCTTGAGTAAAGACCATAAACCAGCAAAGAGGCAAAATGGCTCCAACTTAAGGGTGGGGCTGTCTTTTATACCTTTCTAACAAAGAAAACTACAAGGTCATTAAATATGCAATACTTATGGTGATCATCTCCTTATATGGTGCATTACAAATTGTCATAGTAACATTACATTTATCTATTTTATCTGGTACTTTTCCAAAGGCAGAAATTATGTAACGGTTACATGTTATCTTTTATATTCTAATCTGTTCTCTGTTCTCAGCGGTGTCAGTTTTTACTCCCTTCTATGGGCCCCTCTAATCTTATCTCGCTCCACGCTGTAACTGGTCCTCAGTACAAAGACCTAGACAGATTTACGTTCGTTGTCTTTTCTCTCAGAAAATGGTTGACACAGTTAAAATAATTCCTTAACATAAGCAAATGGCTGGCTTAGCTATCATTTTGCCTTGTGGCAGCAGCATTGCTAGGCCACAGGTCATGCCTTGTATTCAGCTGCAAAGCTAATACGTCTCAATAATCTAAATTATTGTTAAACTAACGGTATGCTATCAAAAAACTATTTTATTTCAGG
>NW_005846095.1:0-773 GCF_000455745.1 Alligator sinensis
CTTTTTTGAAAAGCTTAAAAATGGCCACCTGATCTATCTTCCCCCTAACCTCCCTGTACATTTGCACTTAGGCTGGGATATAACTTTAAACATACAGAATAAGAACACAATCCTGCATAACTTTTATACTCATATTTAATTTCTGTACAAGCTTAACCTTCAGCATGCGAGGAGTCCCATTGATTCTGAAAGTTATGTTGTAAGTTTTTTCTAGATCAGGTCCTAACTTTGTAATTTTCACCTAAAAGCATACAATTACAGATAGAATTGTAACAACTTAAATAGAAATCAATGATGTCTAGAAAATGAGAAATACGATAATTAAAATAATGAGGTAAGACTAATATAGTTAGATATAAGCAACAGAAATATGTTAACTGTTTAAAAATATCTCCCAGATATATCACACGTATATAAAGTCAATATAACTTGCAATTTGCACATTGGTGAGAGCTTCATAAGTCATTTGTAATAAATACTTTCCTTTTTATGTTGTAACATTTCCCTCTCTTAATTGTGCATGAAGTCATCATTTTGCACTCTCAATACATATATTAATCAAGATCATACGTAATTTAGGACTATCCTTGGTCACCTCACTCTTCAATTATTTGCTGTAATCAGGGGGGGGTATATGCCCCCAATTATACACCAACGTAAATGAAGGCAAATTTTGGTCTTCTCAGGCATCCTTACATGTGCCCTGCTAGTGGGGGAGAGCTGCTCTAATTAAAGCACTCATAGTGCCTCATGTATTCAGCATCCCATGCTTC
>NW_005846096.1:0-773 GCF_000455745.1 Alligator sinensis
TCCTCTGAATTGAATCGGTTATCAAAGCTTCGCACAACCGTAATGAGCATCAATGGGGTTCTAAAGGCCAGATTTTTTAAACTCTAGTACGAGTAAAGCATCTAGTGAGATTTTCACAAACATCTGAGGGCCTATCTGCATCTTTAGATACTGAAATGCCTTTAAACTTTGACTGTTAAGGGTCTAAATGACTTTTGGAAATGAGACTTACACTCCTAAGTCACTGACTTTGAAAATTTCTGCACTACAAAACTGCCGCATGAAATACCATGCAAACAGGAAGAACTTTAATTGCTTGGTTTTAAAACCTGGCTGATAATGAAAGCTGACTGTTAAGCAGGGGGGAAAGTGGCACAGCTTAAATCAGACCTTTACTATTAATTTAAAACAATGTGCTATTTTTGCAGTGGATTTTTAATGCATGCATGCTTAATTTGGAATAAAAATATGTTAATCACAACTGAGATGCTGGCTTCCCTGTGCATGGATTTGATAAATAGCTCTCAATTTGACTAATAGGTATTTTGTAAACTAAACGAATAGACACTTTGTAAATGGAATCTAGCTACAACACGTATACATCTGCAGCTTTGCCCCGGGCTTAAACATGAAAGCATGCAAATAAATCAATTACGGGACTACTTAATCTCTTTTGTGTTCCACAAACTTGTTGCATGAACAGCTGGATAAAAATTTCTGCACCACAGGTAAAATCAGGGAAAAGGTTTGAAAGGAAAACAATGAAAAAGAATGACATTCCAAGCCATGGGCAA
>NW_005846097.1:0-773 GCF_000455745.1 Alligator sinensis
AGGATCATCCCTATCCAAACCATCTCATATGAGTAAGTCCTTGTCTAGCATATTTCTAAAACTTTACAAATCAACCCTGTCACATAAGTACAAGGTATATTGCCCAAAGACACCCAGAATACCTTAACCTGCCATAGGTTAAGCATGGGGGATGAGGGCTGTTGACTTTCAAAATATCTGCTATTGTTGTTCTCTTTTGGGCTCTCTCCATTTACCCACATTTTACTTAAAGTGGAGAGCTCCTGGGATAGACTACTCCAGTCGATGCCTCACCGGTAGTGTGTAAAGTGAATAATTACCTTTCCTGCCTTACATTCACTTGATAATACAAACCAGCAGATGTCCCTTGCCTTCGGCAGCATCACCTGGTTGACACATTCAGTTTGTGGTCAGTTCAAGCCCCCCAGGTGATTTTGCTGCAGTATAGCTGCCTAGCCAGTTATCCTCCATTTTGCATATTTCCTTCTAAAGGGTACGTGTCTTTAGTGAATTTCAACTTCCTGATGTCGCACTATTTCTCTAAGAAATGATGACGATCATTTTAAACTCTAATCTTGGCAAGAAGAACACTTGCAACCCCTGCCAAGCTTGAGGTCATTATCATGCATGTGATTTGGATGACCTGATTAGAGCAACAACAATAGGTTTTCAGGCCTATCCAATATGGCTCATTGGCTATGTCTGTAGTGGGATTGGTGAGGAATTTTTCAACAAAGTGTGGGGAGCGGGGTGGAGGTTCCCCATTAGAAAATGTTGGTTTGTCAATACCTAAA
>NW_005846098.1:0-772 GCF_000455745.1 Alligator sinensis
TTGTCCCTGCATGTGGCTCTGCTGCCTTGCTCTCATCCTTCCTGTCTACCCCTGTCTGCAGCCCTGAAGGGGAAACCCTGAAGCATGGAGGCAGAGGGAGAAGCTGCAGGGCAACAGACTGAGTCCCCAGCAGGGAATCGCACCTGCTGCCCCCGTGCAGAATGAGCCTAGAAGCCACATCCCTCCACTTCATCCCCTCCATGAGCAGCAGCCATAACCCCCCTACTCCCCACACCACCACCACCAGGATGACAACAACACGCACCGGCACCAGCTTGACACCCCCATTTCACTTCCCGTGCTCTGCATCCCCCCATCCCGCTCCACCCCATCCTACCCCATCCCACTCACTGGGCCTGGCCGTGGTTGCCCCACACGTAAGCCTCTCATCCGGAATCGCAGCTGGTTGCACAGCTCTGCAAGGCGGCTCAGCCAGTCCAGCACGTGCTCCATGGCCTCGGGCCCCTGTGCCAGTGGACACCCGGACAGGAGATACGGCTATGCTCCTGGCCCAGGATATTTTGTCCTCCCACAGGGCACTGGCTTAAGCAATGTTTGCCCCGCCCACCTCACTGGCCCCAGCCTATCCAGCTGCCTGCTGCAGGGCTCCATCCCCAGCTGTGGGAGATGCCAGACAATGGGCTAGTGACACAGCCATTTGGGCTGTGCAGATTGGTTGGCGGTGGGAGGGAACCAGTGGTGCACATGCTCACCAAGGACGAATATATATTCCACCTTGATGCCCCTGGGGACCTCAGCTGGTGGCTCCTCC
>NW_005846099.1:0-772 GCF_000455745.1 Alligator sinensis
GTTTTTGTTGCTCCTTTATTTGTTTAGTGCAAAGACAGTGTTAAAGGACTTCTTCTACTGCCCAGGCCAGGGCCACGGCCAGGGGTATTGTTTATAAATATGCTTGGGGTTGCTGAATTATGGCATACATCATAAACTCAATAATTTGGCTGAGTTGGTCTCTAAGTCCCATGTGCATGTAATAGGGGGTACTGATGCTAATTCTAATTTTCCTCTAAAGCATCTAAGTGGTATTTGGATACTTAAGTATGCCCCGTGCCATTCAGCAAGAGCCCATGAAAAAAATTATTGATGCAAAAAGTGGTGGGCTAATGCCGAGATCCTTTTGTAGTTCCTCTTCCTCTCTCCCGTACGTCTTTTTTCAGGTCTAAAATCATGGCAAATGCAACAAAATTATCCCATTAATTTTTGTACGGCACTTGAACAGGGTGGCATATATTCACAATTAATCACTTTAGAGGCAAAAGTGGATTTGGGCCATAAATATCCACAATACCGCATAATCAGGCTGAGGAGAGGAATAACTATCCAGGCTCCAGGCAGCCCTAAATGTCTGCAGGTCTGTAATTTTACTTCCCTCTCAGATGTCTGCAAGATTTCATAAACTCTTTGCAGTCCTGAGCTAGACATGCACGATGAGCTAGGATTTATAGTCTGAAACTTCTGCCTACATATTGCAGCCAAAATTGTTTTCCTTTATCGCCAAGGGCCTAAGGTAGGGCATTGATCCAGTATGACTTCTGCATAACTCCCTAGTCTCATTGCACCTGTT
>NW_005846100.1:0-771 GCF_000455745.1 Alligator sinensis
TGCTGTAAGTTGCATTTGGGGCCTGTACACATGCCTCTAATGGATGCAGATCTCCCAAAACAAGTCTACCAAAACCCAAGACTGTTTGGACATAGACTCAGGGATGGAGAAAGTCCATGGTCTCCACTCTCTCTCCAGCTTTTCTCCCAGTAGCTGATTGGGGCATTCAGTTTGGAAGCTACTGGGCACCCCCTCACCTAGCTGGGCTGTGAACCTTGGTATCTCTAGCTACAACACCACTGGTCAATCATTATCCATCTCTTTCTCTTGTGCTTCTTTCAAAGCTGGTCCTCTGGGCAGCCAGGGGAAGCAGGTGTGTGGGTGATATAAAGGACCTGGAGAAGGACTTAAGCTGGAAGCTTTGTGTGGCTCAGTGGAGTAGGTGCTGGTTTGGAAGAGCAAGAGCCTTGAGTTTAGCTTAGACCCTTGCTTTAAGGGAGGCATTATACAACTCCATGCCTCCCTGAAGACATTATCCAACTCCCTTTGTATAATGTCTTCCATCCATTGACTAGGTTCATGGCTTAGCTTCAGGAGATGTTTGCAGTTGACTAACAGCTGTGATTAACACTGCTACCAAAAGAGTCTAAAGGTGCATAGCAAATTATCTGAGACTCTTAAATCTAAAAATGTTGAAGGGCTTCGGAGGCAAAAATTATGAGGAAAGGCTGAAAAAGCTAGCATCATTTAATCTGGAGAAGAGATGACTGAGGGGGAGTTGAACAGTCTTTAAGTAACCAAAGGGTGATTACAGAGGGGATGGAGATGGGC
>NW_005846101.1:0-771 GCF_000455745.1 Alligator sinensis
TCTTAGGCTGCTGGCTGATATCATGATTCATTTTCCAACCTGTCAAGAGGAAGTAACTTTAGCTATTACTCCAATGAAAGTGTGCTTTAAGAGTTATACTGAGGAGGAGAGAGGTAAGAATTAACTTATAATGTAAAGGCTGACAGGTCATTTTAAATTCATGTAATAAAGTACATTTAAAGCACAATGGAAAATGTTATTATGTGGCTGGAAGAGGCTTTCAAGACAGGGAACAGGTCAGGAAAGGAAAATGGAAAAAAATTCCACTTTTAGAAAGTTTGAGGAAAACCTGTAATCAGCCAGACTCTTTTTTGCATCAAAATTAGATGCCAGGCAGAGCAGTACATCTAAATTCAAGTTATTTGCTTTAGGCCTGAACTATGATAATTATTTTAGCTTAGTAGCAAACAAAAAAAGACTGGGAAAGGAGAAGGTGGAAAATAATTTTGCACTGGAAAAACTACACAAATAGTTTAATATAAATACCATCATTATAAATAGCCATCGCGGGTAGAGAGCATACTTCTGAATGCTAGTATACGACAGCAGTGTTATATGGTAGCTAGCTTAACACCATTGTTGGACATTGCCATGAGGGGACTACAAGGTAATCAATCAACATGCAATTTGAAGATGGGGTTCATAAATACATTGCCACTCGCCCCGCTCCATCTGTAAAATACCTGTCACTGGAGTTGGAGAGTGAGTAGGACCCCAAACGTTTGCATTCCTTCTGTAATAGGCAAGGCTGATTGATGATAGTAAACTGAC
>NW_005846102.1:0-771 GCF_000455745.1 Alligator sinensis
AAGTAATTTTGGCATTTCAATCAAATCAAAAGTGAACACTAAATTTAAGCCTGCTAGTGGGAGATGGGTGGTAAAGTAATTGCAGTATGGATAATCTCCAGAAACAGAAACAATTTTAAGCCTTTCTTTCATAACCACCCCTGCCCAGTACCTTCTTTCCACCCCCATATGTCCACCCCCCACCACGTGCACACAACTCATTTTAATAAAGTGTTCCCTTAACAGTTAAGTAGAAGATATCTCCAGTGAAGGGAAAGATGTGCTAAGGAAATGAATTCAAATAATGCTGGAAAGAAAATGTCCTTGCAATCACTGATACAGTTTAAGGTTCAGTTCTTCAATAATTCTCTGACAAATATATTTTCTTTTAATATGGTTATTAAAC
This sequence comes from Alligator sinensis, assembly GCF_000455745.1. Taxonomy (NCBI): domain Eukaryota; kingdom Metazoa; phylum Chordata; order Crocodylia; family Alligatoridae; genus Alligator; species Alligator sinensis. The sequence continues at coordinate 386 of NW_005846102.1, forward strand.
TCTAAGTGCTTTCCAACAATCAACTGATGTTCTCTGCATATTCAACATCACACTAAATGTGAATTTAATGTTTACTCAGGCACTTATGGTAGGATTTGATTCATCAATATTTCACATGTGCATACATTTTTGTTTTGTTTTTGTTTTCCAAGACTCCTGAATATAACTAGGGGCCTAGGTAGTCTGCTTAAAGGATCTGTATCATCGCGGCATGGACAATGGGGCCTTCGGCACGAATTCTTCCTGGAAAGGGTTTCATTAGCTTACTCCTTACTTTTGTTAAGTCTAAATAATTCATTGATTGAACTACTTCTTTCTTGCATACTATAACAGGAACACCAAAATGCTGCACAGTTGAAAACTTGCTAAGAGTTCTGTGTTCTTAA
>NW_005846103.1:0-771 GCF_000455745.1 Alligator sinensis
CCTGGCAGGCCACATTTTGCCCACCCCTGAGCTACAGGGTAGATTTGCCCCTGGGCTTCCTGCCAACCAGCTTCCCCCTCAGTGTGCAAGGCACAGGCAGCTGGGCAAGGCCAGTCCTTGGTCTCAGTAGCTCACTAGCTGTGGGCACATGTAATACCAGGTCAGGCCTGACCCAGTTATCTATGGAGCCACCCTGGCACGATTCCAGCATGCTGCCCCTTCCCACCGTGGAGCACTCAGCTGCCTACGGAGCTCTTTGGAAGTCCCACTCAGCATCCACTGCCACAGAAGGACACTGTGCTCAGTCATGGGGACTTCCCTGCTGGGTGACCTTGAGGATCTTAACCTAAAGCAAGAATCATTCCAGCTGAGCACAGAGCGGGGCTGTCTGTGCGAGGAGCGTGGATATCAAGGAATGAATGGTATAAAAACAGAGAGAGATGGAACGCAGGGCAGGATGAGGCCTGTCAGTCCACAGAAGCCAGCCCTTTTCTTTGCAAGCACCTGTTTATCCAAAGGATCCACAAGACTGTCCATCACAGCCACACAGCATCCTATGAAACAAACCCTGCAATGTACTGCAGGGGAGACAAGGGCAACGCGGTGGCAGGGAGCATGTTAAGCTAATATGCACTTCAAGGATCCCAGGAAGAGGACACATCCCACACTACAGTTGTTTCCAGTCTGACCTGGGGGGAAAAATATCTTCCTGATTCCAAATCCAGTATTTCATAGAATCATATCATAGAATCATAGCAAGTTAGGGTTGGA
>NW_005846104.1:0-771 GCF_000455745.1 Alligator sinensis
GTGCAAGGGGGTCCCTTATCCGACTATCCAAGCCATGGTATTGGGCAGAGGGATCCCTCTGCTCAGGCTCAGGGTGGCAGTCAGTCACCCATCCCCTGCCAGGTCACCTTTCTCTGATAGGTGTCCACTTCCTTTGCTAGAAGTGGGGACATTCCTTCCTCATGCTTGGAGGATGGAGCAGGGAGGGGCCAGTGTCCTCTTACCAAGCCTCAAAACCATGGAAGTGCCCCTTATGGAAGTGGGTCCTAGGTGCACAGGGCAGAGGAACATGGGAGCTGCCCTGGAGCAGGGCCTGCCCAAGCACCACAGTGCCACGTGGCTGGCACTCAGATGGCATCACGCTTTCCCCTAAGGCAGCCTCAGGCACTGGTGTGAGTGCATTTGACCCCTCAGGTTTGCTTTCATGTCACTGGCTACAGCAGAGGCCTGACCCAGGGCTGGCTGTGGAGCCCCTGGCCAAAGGCTGCAGCCAGGCTTCCTGGTTGATGGCACTCAGCGGCCCCAGGCTGCCTGGTACATTCCTGTTTCTTTTTACGGTGGAGATTTCGCTCCCGGAGCAGGGAGCTAGGCAGGCTCTTGTCAGCTCACATGAGTGGCACTGTCCAGTGGGCACATGGGAGGTCAGGTCAGGCCTATCCCGTGACAAGAGGCCTGTTGGCCTGATCCCCACTTAACATCAAGCCCTTGCATTCCTGTGCCCCTTTGGCAGGTCAGGGACCAGGATCATGCCATTGCCAGCCTGATGGTGTTGGACGATCACTTGTGAATGAG
>NW_005846105.1:0-770 GCF_000455745.1 Alligator sinensis
GGGGATTATTTCAGTTGATTAATAATTAATTGCTCAATATCGGGAGGTTCTCATTGCCTTTTCTCCAAAAGGCAACCCAATGAGTGTGACTAAGACATAAGAAGCCCACATTTTCAAGATACCTTTTCTCAAATCTAGGAGCACCAATATAGCTTTGGAGCAGAGAACCCCAGAGACCCGTACATTGGCTTTGCTACATGTTACTGTGCTGTTGTATATCAGACACTAGATCTAGATGCCTTGTGGAAAGTGTTTGGGATGGATGGGGGAGAACACCACACTAGTCACACCATGCAATCCAAACTCCAAAGCATAGCAACTGTGTCTCAGGGATTCACTCTAAAATGTGTCTCCTTGCAGTTCAGTTACTAGAGAACTGCTAACCGAATTATGCATTGCTGAACTAAAACCAATGAGATTTGTCCCCGAGACCTGCCCCTCAAAGTGCCTCACATGATTTAATTGCCCAAACAAGTACAGACACAAAGAAGTTTAAAAGCAAATATTGTTTGGGCCAGTATCACCAGGGAAGACACCAGGGAAGGGCAGGCCGATTTCAAACAAATATCTCCCGCTGGTTTCTAGGAAAACCCATTCCTGGAGCACCTAACATTTCAACCCAACAAAGACTTAAAATGGGACCTTTGGACTTCAAACTGTTGAGATTTGATTTTTAACATTGTTATTGAGGAATAAGGAGACAAGGGAGAGTATGGGACTTCCAGCCATTACAGGTATATTTTCATGCAACTAAATCCATCCAGGAACTT
>NW_005846106.1:0-770 GCF_000455745.1 Alligator sinensis
TTATAAGTAACCAGCACTTACCATTTTTCCGGAGAGTTACAGCAGCATCCAATAAGGGCGTATTGAGTCTCCCTTCATCCATAATGTCTCTGAAGATCGAAGCCATGGAAAACTCCTCTGGGAGAAAAATCCCGGCAGCAGCAGCAGCCTTCTTGCAATCTGCATCCAGCTCAGTGACCAGCTTAAAAATTAGAGTGACATTCCCATCACCCAAAAGGGATCATGTTATATGTTAAAATAAGCAGGCATGAGAAACTGAACCCCCTCAAAACTGTTCATCTGTTGGGATATGGTGTTTCAAGTCCATCATGAGAAGTTTACTTCTGGTGAAGTCTAGGTTAACAGAACGCAGTTGGGTCAATGACTCCAGCACTAGAAAAGGTTTTTTCTATGTTACGGTCCTCACCAGATTCCTATTCATCTGAAATAGTTTGACTGCTTCTAACTCCCTGCTCTAGAGGCTAGAGGCACCCATAAAGTTACCACTGACGAACCCAGTCCTGAAAAAATCTGAAGGGACACGATTCAAGAAGCATCTCTTAGCCGGCCAGGCCGGGTGCCAGCAAAGCCTGGGACCAAGCCACCTCCACCGGCTGGTTTCACAATGCTCATGCTGTGCAGGTTCACCCAAAATAATCTCTTACCTGAGACAAAGTGATCTGTCCCGTCATCAGTCGGCCATAGGGACCAGTAGCGCCTGCTTCCAGGATGATGCTTTCTAGAAAGTTCCTGGAAATTAAAAGGTGTGTATGAATGCAATGCAGTGGGGG
>NW_005846107.1:0-769 GCF_000455745.1 Alligator sinensis
AGAAGTAGACTTCAGCCAAAAGTGGGGGAAAAATCAGAGTTGGCACCGCTTTTTGAAAATCCCACTCAATTTTTATTTGAAAGTGAATAATCAAACCCATCTGCTTATCTTTCATTCAGTTTGCATAATTAGGCAATTTTTTTTTCCGAAAGGACATCAACTCCAAGACAAGGTGAAGTCAAATAAACTTCAGAAAGAGTAGAATTCAGACACAAATCACAACATCTATGTTATCACGATTTGAATATTGTTAAGCTTGCTATGACATGAACAGGTAAAAAGTTTTGAAAATGTTAAACTTGAGCGAGTTACATTTTCTTGTTCTGTGCGACTTAAAACCATAAGATCCACCAGAAAACAAATTGATGCCTTCATGCCAAGTATATCTTTTTTTTTCATTGCAAAATCAAATGTGTTTTTGTGTGAGTCTGCATGGATTTTGCCAGGTTGTTCCCCAACCTGGCAATTACATGTTTTTATGTAATCTTCTCAGAGCCTCATGCTTGCTTTTACATGTTGCCCTATGGCAAATAACCTGCCTTATTAAAACTCGCAGCTAGTCTCAATATTTGCAGTACTGATTTTTATCCACATTGTTCCAGTACACATTCCTTATGGTCGATTATGCCACAAAATGTGTGTTTTCTGCAGAAAAATGGCATGCAACAAGGGAAAGAAACTAGTGCCTTAAAAATAAGCTAAAAGACCATTAAGGCTAAATACAGTCATTCAAAAACTCCTGAACGGATTCAATCTTTGCAGGTTAGTC
>NW_005846108.1:0-769 GCF_000455745.1 Alligator sinensis
CAGAGATGCTTTCGTGAGCTCTTCAGCTTGCTGCTGAAGCCTTCTGCTCCTCTGATCTGTCTTGAAGCCACTAAAGCCAACTGCCCATGAAACAACCTGTCTCCAGCATGGCTGTGATGACTCCAAGTGCTGCCAAAGGGGTGCAGTTGGTGCTCAGTTCTCCTCTCCCAAAGGGCTTGATTTTTGGGCAGTGAGCAGTCATCTGATCTGATCTTCTTCCTCTAAGTGCCATTAACACTTTGTACCTTGTAGAACCATGGCTTTCTCTCTCTTCCAGAATAAAATATCTTTGCATTCACAGGAGGTGCTGGTGTCTCACCTGGGATCTTTGGAGTCCTCCTACAGTCCCTATTTGATGCCACCCTGGAGTTCTCCAGGTGGCTGGGCCTGGGTTTATCATGTTCTTCATGGGGGAGGTGAACTCCTACTGAATCTTGCAATGCACTCACCCTGCAAAGAGAGCAGGCGATTTGGGAGCACTGGCTGGTGCATGTTAAAGCTGTTGGCTCCTGTAGTGGAGTCCCTAGCTCTGCTTACAGCAGAGCCAGCTCCCAAAGTGTAATGGTGCTGCAGCCCTGTGGTACCTTGCCGTTGAAGTGATGTTGGTTTGGGGAGATCTCTGGGGAAATGGCACCTGTCGATGCAGGGTCTGGGACCTGTCTTGGGTGTGGATGAAGTACAAAGCATCCACCCGCCTGCCCTGGAGGGACTGCAGGTGAAAGGTTTTGTGCCTCTGAGGCCCAGCTCCATGCAACTCCATTGCAGTTGG
>NW_005846109.1:0-769 GCF_000455745.1 Alligator sinensis
GCCGCTTCTTTCTTGACCAACAGGAATGGCTTCACAAACCCTCTCTATACCATGCTCATTTCAATGGGGGACTACAAATCCCATCGTACCCTGGCAGAGGGTGTTACACAGATATGGCTACCTTGGCCTGGGGAATGAACGCTTACTTTGCTGAGTGAAGATGGCAACTTGAGATCGTGGCAGCCCACGGAAATTAGATCTGGGACAACCATCAAGACAGCAAACCTGACTGTGCCCTAACATGTGTCATTAGAAGGAGGAGAAGGGAAGAGTTTCCTGGCAGCAGCAAGGGGGAGGGACTGTTTTTCCCCCCGCAATGAGCAAGTTTCTGCCCGGCTGCTGCTGCTCAGCCTGGAGGGGCGAGCCCAGAGCTGGCACGGGGCGCACGGGGTTAGGGCTGCAAGCAGTGGCCCCCGCTGTTACCGTGGAGCTGGGGGCAGCAGCGGTGGCAGCGAGAAGGAGCTGTCCTACCATGCTGCATGCCCAGCTCGGTTGAAAGTCCCATGTACGGGAGGAGCAGGCGTGGGCCATGCTGGGGCTGTGCACTGTTGGCTGTGGCGGGGAACAAGCCACAGGTATACGGGCTCTGGGCTGGTTCGGAACAGGCACTCCCATGCACACCCCACATACCTTCAAGCTGTCCAACAAACCCCACAACCACACCATCCCCCACGCAATCAGACACCCAAGCCCCACACCCTCCCCTATACTCACACCCCCAAGCATCTAGGGGAAGCCCCGTTCACCGCTACATGCACACACCACACAC
>NW_005846110.1:0-769 GCF_000455745.1 Alligator sinensis
TCTCACCCCACGTGACTGGCCATGGGCTGAGTACCCATGCGTTTGGGAATGCCAAGGAGAGGAGGACAGGGGCCATTTGCCTGGGACCTGCAGGAACCCAGCAGCGCCACGGCTTTGGGCTCCCTGCATGCTCAGTCTGGGCAGCACTGGCTGAGCTGGGAGGGGTGGGGAGCTTCAGCACCTGGGGATGTCTCCAACCCTCTGGAAGTGGTGTGAGGGAGCACCAGGGGCTGCGTGCCCACATTGCAGGAGGTGCATTTTCTGCCCATTTCTCCATTTCCTGCAGAGAGATGGGAAGCCCCCGCGGCGCTGCAGGCCCCTCACCTGCCCTGGGGGATGGAGCGCTGCTGGGCGGGTGCTCACAGGCCCTGGTGACGCCGCACTCCTCCCTCCGGCTCTGGGACTTAGGTCTCCTGCCTCTCCTCCGATGGATGTCCCTCGCCGCCTCAAGCTCCAGTCGCTGCCGTCGATGGGGGGACGCCTACCCCTGAAAGGGACTATGCCATCCTGTTGGAAGCCATCCTCACGCACAGCCTCTTCCCCTTAAGCAAATGTACACCTATCCTTCCCCCCCGGCCCCTTCCCCTTTCTGCTTGCCCATGCCAGGACCCCTCTTCTTCCCTTATCTTCTCTTCCTGGCCCTTTCCTGCCATCCAACAGAAACTCCTGCCACCCTGCGCTGGCCTTCTTCCACATCACAGGCGCTACTGGCTTGTGCCTGCAGCTTTACTCCATGCGTGTTGGTACCCAGGAAAGACCAATTGTCCTG
>NW_005846111.1:0-769 GCF_000455745.1 Alligator sinensis
ATAGTCCCGTTAGTGACAAGCCTTGTCAAAGCTCTCCAGGTCTGTCTGACACAGCCCGAGTAATATGTATGGTTACGTGCGACAGTTGGCAGCTGCCGGGCTCTGACAGTCGCTTCACTTACACCTCGGCAATGATACGTATTCCCTCGGGTTGCAGCATTACACGTGCTGGAGGATGGATGAGTTTCGGTTAAGACCCTTCACTGGGGCTTGGGAGAGCTGGCCTCAGTTCCTGACTCTTTTCCAGACTTCCTTTGCAACCCTGAGAACTGCCGTATTTGCTCTGTGCCTCAGGTCCCCACCTTTTGCTCATATTTTGTCTCTCTCTTCCATCCTGTTTCTGTGATCTCGCAAGCATTTATTTCTGCGCTGTACTGTAGGCACTGGGAATAAGTCCCACTGCTGTCAATGCACAAAGTTAAGGCATGCATAGCTGATACAACAAGGCTCCACAGGTGGTAATATGAACCAGGATAGATATTACAGTGGAATCACAGGACTTGCACTTTCCTCATTATTTCCTCTTTTTTCCTTTTTGTCTTTTCCCTGCATGTGCATGCAGGACCAATATTGGTGCTGGCTGGAAAGGATGTTGGCGCTATGTCTGTAAGTTGTGTTCAATGTACTTAAGGCACAGAACCAATTAGCAGTACTTTCTCTCACCAGGGGTGTGTGTACATGTGTGCATTTCCTGCACAGGAACTGAAATTACCATGCGGTATGGGCATGCATCCACACGTGCACGCCTGTACTGCACAGTAAATATGGT
>NW_005846112.1:0-769 GCF_000455745.1 Alligator sinensis
AAAAAAAAAATGCTGCTGCTTTTCAAAACTTTAAAAACCACGCAGGTGCATGAGACCGGCTTGTGTCTTCTGCAGTTTGCCCGGCACCTAACACAGCCCTGTCCGTGTCTAGACTCGTTCTGGACGCTGCACGTTCACCAGTTGTACAGTAATCTCCCCATCATGCTTTGCTTCACAATTTTAAACCGATAAATGGTTCTCTAATTGTGACTCAGGGAAGCGTTTTGAAGGAAGTTAATTTGCTTTCTGAAATATAATGGCTGTAGCTCCAGCTATTACAGTTTGCTGTAAAAGCCGGAGTTTTTAAAAGTTAGGATTTCCTAACACTAACTAACTCTTCAAAGTCTTAAACCCTAAGGAAATATGAAACACGGGCTCACTTCTCCATAGGGGAGGGCCCCCATCACTGGGTTACGTTTGGATCCCGGCTGAGCTGGGCCTCCCATCTCCTGCATGCGAGCTCTAACCAGTAATGGTACTGGGGACATGGTGGGCTTCCCCTCACCTGGCTGCAATGCAAGTCCATGGCTTTGTGTGAAGGGGGTCAGGTAGGGCATCCTGCCTGAACAGAAGTGCCTATTTCAGACAAAATTTAAGACATGCACCTGTGGGTTTCCTATGCGTGGGTCCCTGCATCCCTCACCGCGTTGCAGCATCTGTGCTGAATCCCAACCCCAAGGTGCTCAAGTCACTCCGTTCAAGGCATCGGGATTTAGCAATAGCACAACTCAGGTGCCTCTCGCAGAGCCCCGCACCGGTCCATTTTTAG
>NW_005846113.1:0-768 GCF_000455745.1 Alligator sinensis
TGAAGCATCTTAGCAGCAAAGCAGGGATCTATGTTGAATGCCTTTTTAAAATATCAGCCCCAGCTCAAATGAAAATTATGGGTTTGATGCAGAAATAGCTGGGTGAATTTCCTGGCCTGTTACATAGGCGGTCCATTTTCTTTCACAAATGCAGATCTACAAAGGCAGTGGAAAGACTTTGCTGGACTTTAGTGGACTGTAGGTCAGGCCTTCAGACCAGTGGCATCTGTTGCTTAAACTGAAGGTGAAAAATATGTAAATCATGCACAAACCCCCATGCGGAGGTTTCTTCCTGGTCTGCGGCAATCAGTGTCCTGAAGCAGGAGAGTTTCTGTGCCTTATGCTTTTAAATCCTGACTGCTAGTGTAACAAACTCTGTGGTCCCCGGTTCTATGATCAAGTCGTTACCCTGCTCCTGACTCAGCCCTCTTTCCAGATGGGTGCCAGCCACAGTTATGGCCTCATCAAATGCCACCAAAGACACCTGGAAGAACCCTAGTTACTTGAACCACATTGAGCTGAGCCATTATCCCCCAGCTGACCAAGCTCAGAATCCAAGTCCAGTTATGTGAGAAGCAGGTTTTAATGGCAAACAACAAAAAATGGAAAGTAATGTACCAAATAAACATTAGTGAAACAAAAGTATATTAACTTAGGTTCTTATTGACACCCACCACTAAAACTTAGCTATAGAAAATTAATAAGAGCCTGCGAACACAGAGTCATAGAAAAGGAGAGTTGAAAGGGACCTCAGGAGTCACATAGTCC
>NW_005846114.1:0-768 GCF_000455745.1 Alligator sinensis
CTCTTCACCAGTTAGTATTTTGTAAACCCTTCTCACATCTCCTTTGCTAAGCTGACCCGGCCTGGCCCCTCCAGTCTCTGCTTGCATGGAAACCCCTCCGTACCCCTCATCCGGTTGCCCACCTCCGGACCTTCTCGAGTCCTTCTATGTCCTTGCTGAGGTGCGGGCACCAGAACTGGGTGCAGTATTCAAGGTGTGAAGGCACTATGGATTTATAAATGGGTATGATGAGAGCGACTCTCACACCCTCTCGGCCTGTGCCTCCCCCAGCTGCAACGAAGCCTCCTGCAAGGGGGGCCCAGCCGCGTCCAGCAGCCTGTCCTGGGGAGAGCCGGGCAGCCCTATGCCCCTGCCTGAGGCAGGGAGATCTTTTTTTTCTTCTTTAATCCAAGTCCCAATTAGTACCAAATGCAACTGAGCAAAGCTCAAAAACTGAGCCTACAAAAATCCATGGGTTGTAGGACTCAACCGGGCCAGCACCCTGCCAGGACTACAGACCTGGGGGTTCAGGGGCTCCCCAGATCCAGGCAGGCAGCCTTCATGCAAGTCCCAGGCCTCCGGGATTTTGGATGCCCCCAGCCATGCTTGATCTCAGCCGGGGCAGGGAGGCAGGCTGCGCCCCGGGAGGGAAGGGCCTTGGCTACGCAGCAGGAGGCAAGGGAGGTTTGCACCTTTCTGGGCCTCCAGACTGAAGGCAGGGCAGAGGCGCCCCTTTATAGACCAGCAACATCAGGTATGGATATAAAGCACGAGCTTTCTTGAGCCCAA
>NW_005846115.1:0-768 GCF_000455745.1 Alligator sinensis
TTCCCTGTAGTCAATCTGGACAATCTCATTCTGGCTATTCATAGGTAGCAACAGTTTTTCAATACCAGATACATAGTTACTGTATGCATTACCCATATTTTTCTTTCATTAAAATGCTTATTTCAGACCTGTGGTGCTAAGAAAAAGCTTATAATAAACCAAGTGATTTCTGGGCACAGATTTTTTTCATGATCAAATTCAGTCTTGTTTTTCTTCATTACGAACCCTCCCACCCCTGAATGTACACACACATATTTTAACATATCAATTTGCCACAGTCAACATAAAATTAGAGTCATGTTTTGTCAATATTCAATTTAAATGAAGAAAACAGATTCAGTTGAAACTCTTCTGGCTATCTTTTGGGTATTTATACACAATTTTTCAACAGACCGGCAGAAAAAAATAAGAACTGAGATACGAGATCTGCAAGCAAAGACATTTAATAACCCCTTAAGAACAGATTTAGAATGTTATAATGGTCAAACCCTAAGTATCTTGTTTTTCCAAGCTATTTCTTATGCTTTTATTTCACCTGTCAACAAAGAAGTATAGATTTTGTGAGCTCTCCTTTACAAGCTGCTACAATTTTAGTCAATTTAAAATCATAGAAAGGACTGTAAACTTACAAGTTCCACAGATCCATAATGCTTTCTGCTGAACTCTCCACGTCTACAGCCCAGATCTTCGGAGACAGAGCTGGAACAGAAGTGCTTCATCAGTATACATAGTTAACTGGCCCTACAAGCTCCTGCAATACTCAGCTAC
>NW_005846116.1:0-768 GCF_000455745.1 Alligator sinensis
TTTTTTTTTTGTTTTTAAAAAAAGAAGAAATGTCAGAGATACAGGCTCTTCCCACTCCTCCCTCCTCCCCGCTCCGCTTGGGTTTTGAAAATTTATTAACAAGACTTTTAAATTAATGGCGGAAAAGGAGGCTTAAAATAAACTAAACTTCAGTGTTACTCTTATCTGAGTCATTTTTTTTTTCTGTTGGATGGAGAAAATTTATCCTCAAGCATCATATTTAATTTCATTAGCTACTGTTGCTTTTTTGGAATCCACTTATAGCACATGAAGATAAACATTCTCCGAGCGATAAGGGCGTGTTTATAAACTGTGTTGGGGATGAAAGAAGTCCATAGCTGGTGTGTTTTTATAGTAGGGTTAATGGTGCTTTGCTAATCCCTAGCCTGTGACCAAGAAACACAGACATTTTGACTTCACTGTGAGCCTCGCATGCTCATTCTTTTGTTGGGCCCGCTGGGTTGGACACTGGAAAACAATGCTCCGCTCCCCCGGGCACTGCTAGAATGACCTGCAAAGCACGAGCAATGCATTCCAGTTACGTTACTACTGGAGCCTGAATGTTCCTGGTAGGAAAATTAATTCAAGACCTTGTTGTTTCATTTGTTGTTGCAAGACCCACAGCAAACAGCTGCACGGTGGCCAGTTCATTGCAGCCACATTGCAATGCCTGAGCACCTACTCCGTCTCCCGTAGAGCCTCACCAGGGTCTGGGATTAGGACGTAGTGCAGCCACGTCCCATACTAGGAGACCTAAGGAGTTAAAAC
>NW_005846117.1:0-767 GCF_000455745.1 Alligator sinensis
AGCGCAGGGCCAAAAGTTGGGGCCCGGGCCACAGCCCCGGACCCTCCACACCGCTCCAGCACCTGCCTCCATCCTGGAGACACCCCGGGGACCCTGGGGAAGGGGCTGGTCCCTGGGGACGCAGGCAGGGAGACGGAAAAGCCCTGCTCTGGGCTCCCACATCCCACTCAGCCCTGGAGTCAGTGCCAAGGAAGCCCTTGGGGCTCAGGGAGCAGGAGGGGCTGTCTCTGGGTTTGCTCCTGTCGGGAGCTGGGGAAGTAAATCTCCTCTTTGCTGAGCCACCGGCCACGGCCCCAGTGCCGGGGTGACTGTGCCGGCCCCGCTGCACGGAGAGCCATCTGGAGAGGAGCGGGTCAGGGCCCGGGGGTATCTGGAGAGGAGCGGCTCAGCGCCCGGGGGTGCCCGGGACCCCTGCCCTGCACCGCCCGTGTCCAGACGCTCCTGCCTCGGACAGCACAGGACTGACCCAGCCCCAGCCCCAGGCCTGAAACCGTCCTTCATCCCCACAGAAGCAGGCCTGGCCCCGGCGCCTGCCCCCCAGCCCCAGGTAGGTGCCTGCAGGCTCTGCGCCGGGCTCCCTGGGTCACACCAGGACAGAGAGTCCAGATTTGGAGGCTGCCCTGGCCCCAGCACGAGTCCCTTCCCAGCAGGATGCTCTGACTCTGCTTTCCCTGCAGGGAAGAGGGGCCAGAGCCCCGTTTGCCGGGATGTCCGGGAACCTCTCCAGCCGCCGAGCGGGGGTGAGCGGGGCATGGGGGACTCTGCGC
>NW_005846118.1:0-767 GCF_000455745.1 Alligator sinensis
ATGAAGAAGTGGTTCCTGACCTGCCTTGCTGCAACTTCAGGCCATTGGTCCTCGTCCTACTCCTGTAGCAAGAGAGAAAAGGGGCTTTCCCTCCTTTTTAAGGCACCCCTTCAAGCATTTGAAGAGTGCTCATGTCCCTGCAGGGCAATAGGAGTCAGAGAAGGAGGGGGCCATCACAGCAATGCAGCATGCAGAGATCAAGGGTTAGCTGGGCTGGCGGTCGGGGAAGGGTAGGTTGTGCCGTGTGGAGCTGAGCTGGGGTGAATACAGGTGTAGGCAATGAACTGGAGTGGAGAGACACTTAAGGAGTTCTGCTGAGCTAGTGGGGGGAGCAGTGGGGCTGATTCAGCCTCAGCCCTGCCCCCAGCCCCATCATAGCTGTTCACACTGCCTGGCATGGCAGGGAGCCCATAGAGATGCCAAATGATCCTATCCAACCTTGGGCCCATCCACCCTGCACCCCACAGACAGGCAGGCAGGGAGCAGCATTGGAGTGGGCTGGGCAGCTGAGGCCGGGATCGTGGGGTGGTGATGGCTTGGGGCTGGGATCTGGGGCAGAGTCACAATCTCTGGCTGGGATCTGGGGCAGAGTTGCAGATTCATTCAATCTATGAATCCGCTCCCCACTCATCCCTGCAACGGGCTCCGGTTCTGCAGCCTACCTGCAGCCCCATCCCATCCGCTCAGCTGAGCGCACCCTACCCACAGGGGGTCCCGGGCCATCCTCCACGGACACCCCACCCACTCCATCTGGTGCCTCTGGTGGT
>NW_005846119.1:0-767 GCF_000455745.1 Alligator sinensis
TTTACTTTCCAGCACATAATGTGATCAGGTTAAATGCAAACATCACCAGTTAAAAGGCAAAATTAGTTAATTAAGTGATTACTTTTAGTATTTGTGTGCTTGTGGTAAAATGTCGGTCATTTCACCTCTTAGGGGCAGTTAAACAGGTTCCTGGAGGACTCCATTTCTATTACCTGGCAATGGTGCTACAGGTGTCAAAGCTGGACCAGATTTGCTTCACTTTTGCAGCTTTAAAAAGTGGTGTGCCCAAAAGGATCCTCTGGGGGGAATCTCTTGGAAGTGTGCTATGGTTTAGCTCCATAGAGAATACCGTAAAATGTCAGATTAGCTAACAGTTTTAAATGCTGGAAAAAAGACAACTGTTGATTGGATTACAGTAGAGGCCACCCCAGGACTGAGCATCGTAGGCACTACCTTGCCCTTCTTATCATTACCATTTACCTACTTATTGTGCCAGTTCCGGAAGAAATGACCACTCATTCTACTGGGAGCAAGACTGGAGATGGAACGAATATTGTGGCTTCAACGTGCGCTCCCATGCCAGATGATCCACCGAATGAACGGGCTCTCCAGAAACAGACAGCTTATTTTGCACCGATTATCCATTACAATTAAAAGCAGATGCTATCCTACAACTCCTTTCTTTCTAGTAAAAATAGCAAGTCAGGGCAGTTAAGGAACTTGATGAAGTGGCCCAGAAATAGCCTTGACCCTTAGATGAACAGGATTAATTTTGAAATGCCCCCTGTGCCTTTGGATGACATTTC
>NW_005846120.1:0-767 GCF_000455745.1 Alligator sinensis
TCAACCATTACACCTCCGTGACTGATTCTAGTTCGAGCGAACTATACCGCACTGCGGGTTTTTCTGGCCCCGCGTGCCCGGGCTGCCGGCCACAGCCCGCATGCACAAAGATGGGCCCGGCTCGCACCTGGCAAGGACAGGATCGGGAGCTAGCCCGCACATGGTGACGAGGATGGGATCAACAGGAAAAGACACATTAGAACTAGAATTAGTTAGGAATTGCCCTTGGCGCGATAATCAACTCCAAATGAAAAGTTTTGAGGAGTTGGAGGCGCATATCGCTTACCATCAGGCAGGCGGAACGGGTAAAAAATTTGTCAGCGGACGCCTTTCGCTAAAGGGAGAAGAGGGAGTCTCCGAAGACGGAGCCCCGAGAGAAAGGGAAGTGTGTTTGCTCCCAGCGGCGTTCAGGTGTATAATGAGGAACTAACGGGTCCTGTTCAGACCCCTCGATACTGCGTCCCTCGCCGGACCCAACCTGGCGGGCGAGGCGAACCTGACCTTCACCCGGGAGTGTGCCCGATGCTTGAGATATGCTCAGGAGAGCAAAGAGCCGGAGTCAATCGGCCGGTTCTCCCCTGGTATGGTGGCGGCTAGATTGAGGGGGCGCAAGCTTCTAGCTGAGCTCCGCAAGGAAACGGAAAAACCCGCCGCAGATAAGAGAATGGCCTTATGGTACGATAAGTGGGGAGAATGTAGTGCAACTTTTCGTACTATAATGAATCTAATGCATCAAAATTTGAGTTTAAAAGCCCAGTTACAGATGG
>NW_005846121.1:0-767 GCF_000455745.1 Alligator sinensis
GCTGTGCTGGCACGGCACAAGCTTGGTAGTTATTCGATCACATATTTTGCAGGTGTAACACGGGTATTTACATCTGAACTCCTGTTCTGCAGACTGAAAGCTCTGGCAAGATGAGCAACATAAACTCTTCATTTCAGCCTAATGGTTTCATACTGCTACGTGTGCTTATTACTAAGGAGAGGCATAAAGAGCAGCGATGGGTGAACCTCCAGAGATAGGTTCCTGTCCAAAAAAACCAATTATTTTGGAGGCTTGCACAAGCTTATACAAGGTGTCAGGCTCGTGTGTCTGCAGATTTGGGCTGAGACTTACGGACCAGCCGGAGCTGCAGAGATTGGCTCCAACTCTCAAAGTTTAGCTGGTGGTGGGATCCTGAATTTTAGGTTGGCCATGACTATTGGGCATGGACTCTTGAATATCTAAGCTTTTGCATGCCCCCAAATTGGCTTCTACGTGTGTGTTCAAATGCAAATAACCAAGGGAGAGAGGATGGGGGTGGAAGGGTTGGGGCAGTTGGAGCAGGGTCCCTGCTTTAATCCTGAGGCTGTCCCCCCGCTCCAGACAGACATCTCTGTGCATTTATCCAGAATAGCTCCAGCACTGCAGCATGCAATCCTGGATGTTAAAACACCTCCAGTTTCTTGGGTGACTGGAGAGGCACATGAGTTGTAGTTCTGCCGATCAGATCATAGAAGAAAAGCAGCTGTGAAAACCGAATCCAGGTCCTGGCCTCGGATTTTGCATGCAGTATGAGGGTACCAAGACCA
>NW_005846122.1:0-766 GCF_000455745.1 Alligator sinensis
TCTGGTGATTCAGGGTACTCAGGCAAAGCACATTTCCCAGCCCCTGCCCCCACCCATCTCCAGCCCTGGCCTTTAAGGACTTTGTGCATCCAGCGGACGTGCCACCATCACCCCAGAGGCCAGTAGCTGGAGGTGGTGCTGGAGCTGCTCCCTCCGGCTGAGGGGGATGGAGGAGGGGCTGCCCGTTCTCACCTGGGGCTTGCTCTGCTCCACAGGGAAGGGCGCTGCGGTCCCAGTGCTGGGAGCTGTGCACTGTCTCGCTGCCGTCCTGCTGCTGCACATGGTGTTGTGAGCACGTGAAGATAATCTCTGTCTTCCTGCACAGGTGAGTTGAGTGGGGCACACGTGATGCCCATCAGGCTCTGCTGGCTCCTGCAGACCGAGGCATTTGCTCGCACTTGTCCAGCACCTTGTAATGAAGTGGGGTTGCATTTGCAGCCGGGGCATTGGGGGTCTCACATCAGAAGTCAGTTCATGCCTGGTCCAGAGCACCGACCCCTCCCAAACCCTGTCCCTAGAGAAAACCCCAGGGGAGTCTATGGGGTATAGAGACTTCATGGCCTTTCTATCCCCCCACCTCAGTTTTCCACCACCTTGCAGCTGTTGCAGTAATAGAGATGAGGTTCCCCTCCTCCAACCAGCTCCAGGGGGACCAGAGGAAGGAGCCGCAGGGGGAGGCTGGTGCTTACTGTAGGCCAGTGTTCAGTGTCACCGAAGTGCCCTGGCTTGAGCTGCTGAGATTGCAGCTGCGTTGCCCAGGTCAGAG
>NW_005846123.1:0-766 GCF_000455745.1 Alligator sinensis
GTGCCTAACTTTCTGGAGAATCAAAATACATCTTTGAATTACAGGCCAGTATTAGAAAAGTGTGTTGTGTTAGTTACTTGGCTCACAATAAACTTCTCACTGCCCATATGTTCTCAGCCCAAAGCAAAGGGTTACCTTCCTGCAGCAATTGAACCACTACTCCATATATGGGTTGCATCCAGCATTGTGCAGTGAGGCTGGTTACTCATAGAACCACGACTGTTCCTGTCTTTTGTGTCTGCTCAGTCACAGACTTAAGATGTCCTGATACGTGCCTTTGACCAGGGCTTATAGTTCAGAGATGGCCAGGGCTTACACTTTGCGCTCTTCCAGAGGCTACACAAGTACTACACATGGCTGACATTGCATCCCTAAGCTGGGCAAGGCTGACTTTGTTCCAAATGGAAATTTCTCACCTTCAGGATTTAGTACAGGCAATGGAAATGCATCCATGGACTATGACCTGGCGTGTGTGGGACTGTGCCCTCCCTTTTCCAACAAACGTATGCAATCATTGTGAAACACACCCTCATTGTGAAATAATTCCTCAGCTGAGATTTCTAGAAGTCCCGCAGCAATACACATACTGGCAAATAGAGCCAAGTGCCCCCATGGTCTGATCAGGTCTTGCATGCTGCTTCTGACTAGGGCTTGAGTTATATGGAACATGTGTATTACAGTGGGCTCTCCTGCAATGTGGACTCAAAGGGCACATCCACACATGCGGGAATGTGGTAGACAAAGCCTTGGCTGAAATGATCTAGTT
>NW_005846124.1:0-766 GCF_000455745.1 Alligator sinensis
AGTCAGAAAGTTCCTCCTAATCTCCACCCTCAATTTCCTCTGGTGCCGTTTCAGTGGGATGTCATTCAAAGCACAGGCAAGATACACTGCCTGGTCTGACAGCCTCAGTGAGATCGTCTGCAGCCCCCACAGTTGCCTGGACAAATGGCTCAACATTTTCTCCGTCTGCCCCTTCAATGGGTTCAAATTTCTGGGCTGAATTCCCCCTCCCCACACTTTGTGTACTGGGTCTCACCACACAAAGACCATGGAGGCAAGGAGCTAAAGGAGCTCCAGGCTGGTGAGGGGCATGTGATTTAACTGGGCACAGCTGTATGTGAGGGGAACATATGGGCAGAGTCAGGTGCAATGCTCTGTGCTCCAGAGCAACATCTGCAACACAGCTGGATGGTGCTTTCCTGCATCACTTCTACTGCTGTGGTCCTTGGGCTGGTCTAGCTATGTCTGCAAGGTCCTCAGACTGGCCTCTCAGCAATCCCTGCCTATTGTTCGTGGATGAGTCAGGAGGTGGGAAAGGATAGCAGGTGGTGAGGCTGGGCTAAAGATTCCCCTCCCCACACACACTCCAGGCTAATTATCCTGTTTTGCCAGGTTTCCATCATTTCACATTTTCCTGCTCTTCCTTTCCAGACTTAGAGCAGGCCAAGTTTTAATCAGGTAGACACTGAGTGAGTCACTCCAGCAGCTCTCCTTGGCATCACAGTAGGCGAGTGGTGCTTTCAGCAACAGTCAAACGAGCTTAATGAAAGAGCTTAATTAACAGAGC
>NW_005846125.1:0-766 GCF_000455745.1 Alligator sinensis
GGTGCTAGAGCATCTCCTTGGAGGACCCAGCTTCCAGTTGCTTTGGGGCACGCTCTAGGAACGTGCCCTGCGCCGCTTTTTTCCAGCATGTTTTCATTTGATCCTGGTATTCCCTGGTATCAAACTCAAGAGTCTGTGCTGCCGTGCCTCCTGCAGCGTCTCAAACTGCTTTGAGATGCTGCCACAGACATGTTTGCTCGTGTGGACATCCCCTCTGGTGTGGAATATGCACACCAGTACATTTTATCACTAGTCCAACTGGTTAAAATCCTCTTACCCACAGCTGATGTGAAGAGGTGGAGTGTATGCAGAAAAAGGAAGATTGGCTTAGCTCTTTCCTGGAAGTCGCACACACTGGTGATGCAAAGTGACTTATCTCAGCATACCTGTGTTTTGTCTGGATAATATTCCCCTGCATGAGCCATCCAAGGTTTTGTACCCTGGACTTCCAGTAATTACGTAGAGGCCTCTCATGTTTGAGCTCGTGAAGTAACTCCACTGGGGAAAGCCGACCGTAAGCATTAAAAAGCATTCACCACTAATAAAAAAAAGATGCATTTTTTTAAAAATATATTTTAGTTTCTTCTTTCTTTGCTGCTGGGTTTTTCAGGCTTTAGTGTTTAGTCAGGTCATATTTGCAGGTTTCTCACTATAACCATGAGGACTAGATACTCAGCCCTGCTGATTAGTAAGTAGTCTTTAGCACTGCCCAAATGCTGCTTGGGAAGGTTGTGCATCATGAACAACTGGTGCCTCCCGAGACTGG
>NW_005846126.1:0-766 GCF_000455745.1 Alligator sinensis
CCAGCACCCAGCCCAGCAAAGGAGGGAGTTGAATGGAAAGCAAGAGCTCAAAAAGGGATTGGGGTCCTTGTGCAACCAAAGACAAAGAAACAAACACACCAAAGGTGGCTCAATCACTTCCCCATGGTGACATTTCCCCTCTTTTCAAATGCAGGCTGTTTTCTTAAGTTCTGGCCAGGGCTTATTGATCAGCTTTGGGCCATGGCATTGAAGAGCTCCCAAAACCTTTGGCTTGTTTCTCCTTGGAGTGAACTGGAGTGGAGGGAAGAGTCACCATCACCTCTTCTCTCCTGAGGCCTCACCATGCACTTTGATCCTCAAGCATTGGTGGTTCAATGTTAGAATTCCTGCTTGCTATGTAGAAGACCTGGGTTCAATTCCCAGCCAATGCAGGTGAATACCTTACTTATGTTAGCAGACTGAGCTAATCCTTGACAAACAAGATCATTTGTTGCAACTTTCTATTATTCTTTGAATTAAAAAAAAAAAAAATCCAACAGATATTTCAAAGCAAACATGGCAGAGTAAATCCGCAATTTATTTATGTTATTGATTCCTTTCTGAAACTTCTGCATTTTATTTATGATTCATATGCAGATGTATACACAACTAGCAGCACTAATATTGTGTGACACCATTAAAAAAAATCTTATGGCACTCCTGGGTGGCCAATCACCCTGGCTGAGATTTACTCCTCTAGATTATTTCAACAGCATGGAGAACATGCTACAAATAAAAAACAGAAGAACAAAAGTGCAACCTTCAC
>NW_005846127.1:0-765 GCF_000455745.1 Alligator sinensis
AAGAGCTCTTTGCAAAAGCGGAGAATCTGCGTATTAAGTGAAATCCGCGTTTTCTCTGAGAAAAACTGGGAATCCGTGGCTTTCTCCGTCTTTCTGTGGGAAACGGAAAACCCAGATCCCTGCAGATCATCAAGTCCGACCCCCTGCCATGGGCAGGAAAGAATGCTGGGGTCAAACGACCCTGGCTGGGTGGTTGTCTAGCCTCCTTTTGAAGACCCCCAGGGTAAGAGCGAGCACCACTTCCCTTGGAAGTTCGTTCCAGATCCTGGCCACCCTGACTGTGAAATAGCGCCTCCTGATGTCTAGCCTGAACCTACTGTCAGTCAACTTATGGCTGTTATTCCTTGTAAATCCTGCTGGTGCTCGGGGGAACAGGGACTCCCCCATTGCCTGCTGGTCCCCCTTGGCCAGTTTATATACGGCCACCAGATCCCCTCTCAGCCTTCTCTTGTGGAGGCTGAACAGGTTCAGGTCCCGTAGCCTCCCCTTGTAGGGCCTGCCTTGCTGCCCCCTGATCATGCGAGTGGCCCTCTTCTGGACCCTCTCAGTGCTGTCCACATCCCTCCTGAAGTGCGGCACCCAGAACTGGACGCAGTACTCCAACTGTGGCCTGACCAGTGTCACACAGAGGGAGAGGATCACCTCCTTGGACCTGCTTGTGATGCATCTGTGGATGCATGATAAGGTAGTTAGCTTTCCTGACTGCGTCCTTACATTGGCAGCCCATGTTCAAGTTGGAGTCAATAGTGACTCCAAGATCCTTTT
>NW_005846128.1:0-430 GCF_000455745.1 Alligator sinensis
TATCCACACAGGGGAGAAGCCCCATCAGTGTTCACAGTGTGGGAAGAGCTTCAATTACTCCTCCAACCTGGCTCAGCACCAGCGTGTCCACACAGGGGAGAAGCCACATCAGTGCTCAGAGTGTGGGAAGAGCTTCACTCAGTCCTCCAGCCTGGCTCAGCACCAGCGTATCCACACAAGATAGAAACCATATCAGTGCTCAGAGTGTGGGAAAGCTTCCCCTTATCTTCTGCCCTGGTCCAGCACCAGCTTATCCACATGGGGGAGAAGCCACATTGTTGGCTACCAATGTCCAACTCGGGATCCTTAAAATTCTAGTTTATTAGGCAGATTGAAACATTGTAATCATAAACCTTGGGGCTGGTCCCCACACACACACACATGCACACATGCATACACATACACACACACACACACACACACACAGTAG
>NW_005846128.1:503-765 GCF_000455745.1 Alligator sinensis
CACCAGCGTATCCACACAGGGGAGAAGCCATATCAGTGCTCAAAGTGTGGGAAGAGCTTCACTGTCTCCTCCCACCTGGCTCAGCACCAGCATATCCACAGAGGGGAGAAGCCATGTGAATGTGGATGCAGGGAAGAGTGCAGCAGAGGGCAGAAAAAGTGGTGAGAGGGCTTGGGAACATAACTTATGAGGAGAGGCTGTGGGAAATGGACTTTTTTCAGAGTATCATAGTAGCGATGGTCAGGAGGGACCTGAACAGATC
>NW_005846129.1:0-765 GCF_000455745.1 Alligator sinensis
TTTGGGCAGGAATCGCAGCTAGCAGTAAATCAAGGGGACTCTCTGGTATGCTAATGGGGCTGCAGGAGGGAGGTAGCGGGCAGGGGAACAGCTTCTAGGCTACCTCAGAGACCCAGTACAGAGAAGAGATGGAAATGGGGAGTTCCAGCCTGGCGCCCCATCTAACCCCTCGCCCCCAGACATCCCCTCCTGGCACCCGGCCTCCCCTGCCGACCTCACACGTAGCCAGGGAAATCCCAGGCTGACTCGCAGCCCCCCAAGGATCTTGCATCCCTTCATCTCCAGTCCTCCGTGACCTACAACTCTCCTCTCGCGCTCCCTTTTTCCTGCTTTTCCTGGCCTTGGACCAAGGGCCAGCCCCTGCCCGTCTCTTCCAGGAACGTCTGAGATCCATCTCCGTAGCCAACAGAGAGGCCCGGGCCCTGATCTCCTTGGGTCAGCCCCTCGCGATGGGGCCAGGTCCTTCCCAGGGTGGCTCGTGTGTCCGTCCCTGCCAGGACAGTCTGGGAAGCCCAAGCTGGGTTGTCTGGCCTGGCACCTTCCTGCTCTGCTCCCTCCTTCCCTTCCCTGAGACCCATCCTCTTTCAGCTCCGGAGCCGGCCGGCCGCCCCTCAGCGATGGTGAACTGCAGGCCACGTCGTGATTAATGAGCTCGGGGAGTTCAGACGCATGCCTCCAGGAGTGCAGGCCGTGGAAACAGCTCCCCAAATCCTGCTGCTACATAAACAAAGAGGACACGCAGCCCCTCTTTCCCCTCCTCCCCCC
>NW_005846130.1:0-765 GCF_000455745.1 Alligator sinensis
GGTACAGTGCAATGCGTCCACTATCCTTGGACTTCCATATCAGTCCTACTTTGCTCCTAGCATCCTCGGTGGATGCCAAGAATAGGTATGCATTTACCCTGGATAATGCAAACCTTATTATCAGGTCTCTAACACACTCACTGGAAGATAAGAGCAGAGATAGAAATAAGGAGTTTGAACTTAGCTCAAAGGCCTAGAAAGGCTTGCTTTCTCTCATGCCACGCAGGCAAGGCACACGCTGGAAAGATTCATAACAACGGCTGCTGGGGGGTATTTATGGCCTGCCACTCGTTCTCCATCCGCCCAGGTCTGCTGGCTCCAGATGATACATGGAGTCCTTGGCCAGGCTGATCAAATAGATGGAAGAAAGCGTGCATCACGTTCACTGCAGGCAACTTCAGAAGGAACTGCGCCTCTTCTGCCATTCATGACTTTGGCAGAGTCCAGCATGAGTGTAACATGGCTCGTAAGGCGCCGTAGGGAGACAATGCCCTTTCTGGTGTCACCTGGGTGAGAGTATAGCCTAAAAAAGAGAGCTTTTATGGCATCTGAGTTAGAAATTAGGAAATATGCTGGAGGATGCTATCTAACAACATTACTTCTTTCCTCTCTTTTTCTTTATTTTAGGCTCCCTGTAGACATGCCAAACTGGACAGCTGAAGTCCAGAACATCTCTGGAAGCGGGAGGGAAAGCTTTCGTGCTGCATGTGGACAGACCTTAGCTTTAAGCTGGAAGGACTTTCTGGTGAAGGGGAGAAGAAAGAG
>NW_005846131.1:0-764 GCF_000455745.1 Alligator sinensis
ATAAAGTTTAAAAATAAAAAAGGATGAGACACATTAGAGTAGCCAGAGTAAGTGGGAAGAGAAGAGCAAGTGTAGAAACAACCCAATCACAGGCACCTCTGCTTACTTCACTAAAGCAGGTTTGTCTGACAAGCAGTGCTTTACTGACAGCTTTTATGATTTTGGAAATTCCTGCACAGGAGCCATAGAAAATCTAAAAATACTGCAAAGCTGCAAATTCATCTTTGGCCGTAGGTGATGGCAGCTCACCAGCAAGGCTATAATCAGTTAGCAGGGCTACAGGAAACTGGTTGAACACATGCGGTGCTGTTCTCATTTGCGAAGTGCTTATTGCCAGGGGAAGGAAAAAGCTTGGGACTTGAGAGGAGAAGGCAGAAATGGGAGAAGCCTTTGGGGTTAAATTTTGGGGACAAAGTAGCAGCAAGGACAAGGGAGTGACTGAGAATGGAAAGGTAGAAGGGGAAAATGTAGTGTTAAGATAGGCTACATCAAATACAAGAACTGTACAGTGATAAAAATGATATAAAAGCATGGAAGGTAACTTAAGATTTTGTATTAGAATGAGAGTCTGAAGCTGGGTCTGTGCAGCTTTATGATATGTGATGGAAAAAGAAGTGCAGGTTTATGGAGTTGGCACAAGCATGGAAATGCATGAGCAAGTCTTTTTCCACAGCGTCTCATTTCCATTCTCAGTTGTCACTAAACACTGTTTTTTTGTTGATCATCTTTGGACTCCACCACCACTACCTAGAGCTCTCTGCAAC
>NW_005846132.1:0-764 GCF_000455745.1 Alligator sinensis
TGTACAGTACAGTGCTAGCTAGCACCCTGGAGCCTGATAGGGATCTTTCCGTGCTGTTGTAATAGTAATGCTGACAAAGCAGCCTGCAGCCCATTATCATGCACAGATCTTGCTTTTTCTTCTGGGTTTCATAGGGTTAGATATGTTTCCTTTTTGGACTGCTCTGCTCTTTTACAGCCCAACTTCTGTACAGGCCCAGTGTTGTACAGGGAGCCTGTAGCAGGCCCATGATGTGAATGGAGATCTCCACAATCCTAGTCCTGTGCTTGAACTGCACCTTGTCCCTTCATCACCACTCCAGGGTAGCAGAGGTGTCCATGGTCTTCAGCCTCTGCAGGCTGCCCTCCTGTCCCTGCTCTCATCCCCAGTGCTTCCCCCTACTCTGCTACTGGAGGAATTGTCACCAGCAGGCCAGTCCTAGGACCTTGTTGACTCCCAGCATTCCCACTCTGAAAGACTGGGTGCTTTATGAATAAAGCTTGTGACAGCCCAGGGATGGGCTGCTGCAAAGTGTCCAAGAGTGACACTGGCACCCAACCTGTGACCACTTTTTGGGAGATTCCCACAGCCCAAGCTGCACGAATTGCTTTGCAGTGCCCCTTATTAAAGGTGATTTGTTGTAACGGGAGGCTTTAAGCTCCTGAGCCCCTTCCCAGTGGGGCCTGAAGCTGCCCTGGGTTCCACAGGCCCTGGGAGGTGGAGCCGAGGTCATAGAGGAGCCTAAGCAGGTGATTTGTGCCATCTTAGAATTATACAATCACAGA
>NW_005846133.1:0-764 GCF_000455745.1 Alligator sinensis
CCATGCCACTCATCATCCTTGTTGCCCTTCTTCTGTATCCTTTTTGAGGGGTGGGCACAAGAGTCAAGGTGTGGATGCACCCTGGGTTTATAAAGGGGGCACGATGATACTACCACATAGCTCACTGTTGGAAGTATTACTGCTTCACCAGGAAAGCAGAGGGGAGGGGGTGATATTTCTACTGGATTTTTGGCCAATTCGTGATTTTATGAAGAGACCCTGCAAAGCGTTTTATTCCTTCAATATAAGGGGAATATCCAGCTCTGGGAACAGAGGAGATGGGACTAGAGGGAGCTCTTGGGGCACTAGCTCCCATCCTTGCTATGGCATGCATACACGTCCCATCACCCTGATAAATGTATCACACTTTGTTTTTATCCTGTCTCGATCTTTTTTTTTTGATTAGAGAGCCCTAGGCTCTTCCCGGTGTTCAACTATTTACCAAAAAAATGCTTTCCTCCCAAGAGGCTGTCGGGAGTTTGAATGAAACGGATATTTAACAAAGCAATAACCAGAACAGCAAAAAAGCATGTCTACTCTGCTAATCAAACAGTCAAGCTCTTGAATTGGACATCATCTTTCCATAGAAAAATTCACAAAATTAGGCGAACCTGGACTTGATTATTCTAATGCAAAAACAAGCAAACCCCTCGCTCTGTTTAACAGGGGAAAAACCCTCAATCTGTATATATCCCCTAAAAAAAACAACAAGTAGCTTCATAGTTTCTAATTTCTAGGGTCGGAAGGGACCTCCACAGATCATC
>NW_005846134.1:0-764 GCF_000455745.1 Alligator sinensis
AGGGGAAAATCCATGTTTTCTGGGAATTCCATGGTTTTCTCCGTTTTTCCGTGGAAAGCAGAAACCCACCTCCATGTGACTTGATTATGCTGAGAAGCAACAAGACATTTTAAGCCTCCGGGATCAGCAGTGCCAAGCGCAGTCTTCCCAGGGACCAGTTTAAGCTCATGGCGCAAGGAACCGATTTGTGTCTGTGACGGGAATTTGGTGGGTGACAATACTGCAACAAGAAAGTGTCACTGAGACCAGACCTCCCCCATTTATTATAATCCTATTTTCTCTCCCATTTTACTGCCGTTCATGGGTCAAGAAGGTCATTTTCTTGCATGCTTTCCCTACCTACTAACCCCAAATCCTGTCCCTTCATAACTCTATCACAGGTGATTTTATGCCAGGTGTGGGTCTCGACATCAGGTTCGCTCCATTTCAGGCAACCTGAATGGCTCTCTGCTTCTTTAGCCACTATCTGTATTGTGGAAGAGACACTTTACCAGTGTATTTAAAGCAGATGTGGCCTCCTTGCTCCAGCCCCTCTCTGGCTATCTCCACGAGGGGCCAGGCTACTTCAGACAGACATCCCCCCGGTAGGAACGCGGGTCTCAGCCTCCAGGTCTATCTACCCCATTTGCATCTGAACCTCTTTCAAATTCAGCCTGCAGCCCTCTGTGGGATTCCCCCATCCTAATCTGCCTTCCCTTCCACCCTCCCCTGCAGTTCTCCATATAGCTTGTGGTGCTTTCCCATCAATCCCCCTCCTTTTCCTT
>NW_005846135.1:0-764 GCF_000455745.1 Alligator sinensis
CTGCTTGTTCCCCTGCTCGTCTCCAGCCTCCCAAGGAGGCTGTTGATCAGATTCAGAAAACTGGTACCATCTCAGACATTGGCCCTGTAAACTTGTCGAGTCATATCTATGAACACAAATGCCAGGCACAGGTGTTTGTTCCTCTTGGCACTGCAGCTTGGTACACGCCATGAGGATGTAAAGTGGAATCAGTTTTATTATTCTTTTTAGCTACTAAAGGTTTGCTGTTTTAATTCAGATGGATTTACAGATCCCTAGGTTGAACCTGTGGCATCCGTGTAAAACTGTTCTTCTTGGTCAAGGATTGGTGTCAAAGATACAGTCCATGGGTTGGGTCTGGCTTGCAGAGCCCCCTGGCTTATGGGGCTCCTGGAGACACCAGTAATTCAGGGACAGGGCAAGTGGGGGTGGGGCACACCACTGAATTCCCAGGTATTCAGTCCTGTTGGAGATGCATGCTGGCAGTGAAGCAGAACAAGCATGGTTTGGGGGAGAGGGTAGAGTGCATCAAGTTTGACACCCCTGCACTAGGTGGTTTGTCAGTGGCAGGGACTGAATCCCAGACAATTACTGTCTGTGCTAAGCAATTCACTTCTGTGAACTGCAACTGTGGGCAACACAAGTACCTCTCTCTGGCCTCACCACCACTACAGGGGGACAGAGTATCATCCTGAGTGGGTTATGTCCTCAGAAAATGTAATTACTAATGTAGTCTAGAGAAGAGGCGATGACCTTCGGAGGTCCCTTCCAACCCTAATTTTCTA
>NW_005846136.1:0-763 GCF_000455745.1 Alligator sinensis
GTTGTGACAGGTTTCTATTTAACAAAAGAAGATTGATCAATATAATTCTTCCTACATGTTCAAGTTAACAGGAACAGAATGATTCATATACACTACAGTACTAAAGTAACTGCATTACTGGACTCATTTTTGGCATCTAATCCTATTACTTATATTCACTTTGAAATTGTAAAAGCCTTGGTCCTGCTTCAAGCAGGGCATTAGACTAGGTGGCCTCCTGAGGTCCCTTCCAACCTCATTTTCAATGTTTCTGTTTAGCTTTGAGAGCTTTGGAGCATGGAAAGTTTCTTTCAAGAAGTGAGAGTTTCTAGTCAAGATTTTTCCCCTCCCACAAAATGCAGGAGCATGTGAAATCAGATTTTACTGGCAGGCAGCACGGGCGAGGGGAACAAGAGCAGCGCCAGCCACGGCTGCACGCGCCCACCAGCCTCCAGGGAACGGGGCCGCCCCGATTCACCTCCCTGGGCCAGAAGGGATCTCGCTGTAAAGGGCGACTCCACCGCACGCTGCCCCCGCACCCACCGCTCTGGGATGCAAAAAAAGAAGTATACAGTTATGCAGATATTTTATATCCCTACAATATTTATAAATGATAGCACTGATATTCATTGTAATGCTCACAGCATTGAACCTGATCCCATTGCTTTTTGTAGAATTAGTTTTATTTGCAAATGTACTAACAAGTTTTTCCTTAATGGATGGAACAAACAGTAACACGTGTTTCCGTGCGTATGTGCAGGTGTGTGCAAACAGGCAGAAGTGT
>NW_005846137.1:0-763 GCF_000455745.1 Alligator sinensis
AAAAAAAAAATGTAATCCCCTCCTTTTCCCCCACAAAAAAGAAGTGATAAAGCAGGATTGTATAGGCAGTCATGTTCAAGCCAGAATCTATGTCAATGGAGAAATTGATGTGGTGATAGAGGGGTGACAAAAAGTGTAATATGTGTTGTTAAACATTAGAAGAACATCACTATATTTTAATTCCCATTAAAAATTCCATTGCAGAGGATAAAATGGAAATAGCTGAAGTTTAAACATTACATTTTGGTATATTGCCATCACAGCTATATGTCAATGGACAGAGACAAAAAGGCAATGCTGCCTGAACTTCACAATTCTTCAATCAGTTTTTTAAAAATCCACTGTGGACAAAGATAGGATTTTAAAAAATATATCTGCTCCCATTTGACTCAGAAAAACGGTAGAACAAAGGTATTTTTCCATTGTAAGCAATGTCTAAGGAAGTACATGTAACACTGTATTATTATTATTATCATTATTATAATTATCATCATCATTATCATCATCATTATCATTATCATCATCATTATTAGCATGCTGTCTTCAAGCCAAAGGCTGGTGGCATGATAAAACTGGTCTCTCCACAATTGTCTAATCTTTGCTAATTTTTATGCTTGATTGAGTCCCAGTTCCTTCCACCCAACATGTCTTTATTACGCTCTTTTCAGTCTTCACTTTTTCCTTTCACACACCTTTTAATATTTGTCTTCTTTAGGCAGTTGTCTTCTGTAACAATGTATACAACAAATTTTGACTTCTTTCT
>NW_005846138.1:0-763 GCF_000455745.1 Alligator sinensis
GTGCAGGAAAGAACGGAGCTGGCCCTAGGAATCTGGCAGTGCAGTAACACACAGGGCAACAGCTGCTCAAGCATGTGCAGCCCCTGCTTTCCCTGCAAGCTCAGGGATGTACCACTACCTCACCCTCCCAGCAAGGTTAGGAATCCGTGCTGGTATCAGAAATGACCAGCACAGCATTGCCAAAAGGAGTGGAGGATTATTTTATATTGTACATTATGCTGCTTTGAAGTTTGCAGGCCTTATGCAGCAGCAGGTGCCAGTGACAAACTGAACCTGCTACCCACCCCGAGGTCCTGCAGCAGGGGAGAGCGTTCAGACTCTGCAAAGACAAAACAACGCCCTGGGGGAAATGGGTCAGGCTCAGCGATGCCTTCCAACCTCGCATTGTAGAGTTTGCAGGTGCCAGCAGATGTCAGGAGATGGAATCCACCACTATATTCACAGGCCCCCTCCTCTGTACTCTCGATCATTAATAGGATGAATGCCAAAAATATGTCAGGCTTGTTTTTTAACATGTCTCCCTCTCCCCACCCTCCAAACTCTTGGCTCCCAGATACTCTAGAGAGATGTCAAATGAAACCAGGAGAACCGAGCTGAACGGCAAGAGTTGCCCACGTCATCGCAAAGCAATCAATTCCTCACTGCCTCCTAGAAGGGAACAAGGGAGCTAACTGCTCAGGCTTGGACATGGTGCAACAGGTTTACACTCTGCCTCTAGTGAAACAGCGACCAGAGGATGCAGACAGGATCGATGAACAGGCAG
>NW_005846139.1:0-762 GCF_000455745.1 Alligator sinensis
TCTCGAAAACTGCTTACCTGGATGCCATCTATAATGGTGGGTAGATCATTAACTTTATCCACTATTGCAGTGAGGACCAGCCTTTTAGTAGATGTGCTACAAATCCTCCCAGAGTACCACTCCAATCCTCTTCCTCATCTGCTGCACTTATGTATTCTTTCTGTTCTGTGCTCCCTGCCCGGCTCCCTGCTCTGCTTTCTGCTTCCTCTTGCTGCACTGCTTGTCCCTTCTGTGGTCTGTCATGACATGCACAGATGCTGCACATGTCATTGATGGTATAAATGATGGTGCAGGATAATGGACAGTCAGTCCGTAAGTGCTGCTTCTTATTCCACTGGAGATGCATCTTTACCTAGATGTGTCAAGCAGCAGTGTTGGGAAAAGAAGAAACTGGTACTCCTATCTTGATCTTCTTCCTACAGTCAGAGGGTTTTTGACGAGAAACCTGCATTGAGCCTTTACCAGTGATATTGTGCCAACCCACAATATTTCTACTGTATAAAAGGTTATAAATCACCAAGTAGATGAAATTGTTATCCTATCACATGCAATAATCTTTTCTATGGAGAGAGCATCATTTTATAGCCAGGTAGACAGACTGAAATACTCTTTTGACCTTTAGATGTTGCTATAAGAGCCATTTAAAAATACTGAGAGCCTCTCAAGTTTCAGTGGAAAAAAGGTTACATATGTCCACGTCACGGTATTAAAGATTCTGTCCTTCAAAGCTTGCTGTTATCTTAACTTTGCAAACAAATACAA
>NW_005846140.1:0-762 GCF_000455745.1 Alligator sinensis
AAAGCAGCTCTTGGAACTGCTCTAATTAAAATCTGCCCTCACCCCTAGAGCACGTGTAAAGATGCCCATGTGCCAAGTATTATACCTCTACAAAGTTTCGCTCATTGTCAGTCTATTCCAGAGCAAGAGTTCTCCATGAATTTTAAAATATGGTTCGTGTGTGATCACTGTAAGGTCTATGGGTGCTTAAATGATTTTTTGATTATGATTTTATAAAACATTTCACAGTGAAGCAAAAAATATTTTTCTTTTCAAAATTTCCAGTAACTAAAGCTAACAATTCATTAATGCAGAGTGCGCTATGCCTTTTTCATCTAAAATTAAGACTGGGATTTTTTTCCATGGCAAAATCCTGACTACCCCACTTTCTCCTGCCCTTTCTGCCTTGTCCTTTAACAAAAAATGGAAAAACCACAATGAGAAACAGCTCTAAGGTAACGGTACACACGCTCTCTCCCTCTCTCTCTTTCCTCCTACTGATTTTTGCATAATGGCAGCCAAAATTCATACATCAAGGTTACAAAGAATACTAGGTCACTTAGGAATTTGAGCAGCTAGATAATCTTCCACAGACTCTCAGTGACCCTGGCCAAGTCACCGTAGGCCACCCCTTTTGGACATGCCAGATTTCTTTACGCACAATGGCTGCTGCACAATTAATCTGGCTCATGGGGAATCTTTCTAGTTAGTCATGTGTTACGTGCATCTTTCTCTGGCTGGTGCTCCAGAACTGCAGTTGTGGGAATCTACTGTCACATGCCT
>NW_005846141.1:0-762 GCF_000455745.1 Alligator sinensis
ATCATTCCAGATCTCCACTTTTTATAAACATAATTTGTTTTAATTGTTGTGATGTTTCTAACATCAGACAAAAATATATAAATGAAACTGATAAAAAAATGAAATATTTCACTTCTGTTGTGATTTTTCTTATTGGAGAAATATAGGGTTTTCTTTAAATCAAAATACTTCTTAAGTAAATTTGTTATAACTATTGAACAAAGTGAATGAAAAAATTACAATTTTTGCTTTTACCAATTTGTTGAAAAACTTAGAAAATAAATTGTTTCTTTTATATAGCTTTTAATTAGGGAACAATAAAGCGTACTTTAAATGGTAAGTTGATATCTGTGTTTTTTTCTTTACTAAGGAACAAATATATGTCATCTTATGACAAAAATATAATAGGGAAGAAGATTTGTCTCAATCTAGAAATACTCTGATATATGCCCTTATGAGCCATTTATTTTTAGACACTTACAAGATAGTCCTCTTTTATTTCCATATATTTGATCATTTGGAATACGAAGTGTTGAAATTTTAGTGTCTATTCTTCTGATTCTGTCTGACATCACATGCCTATCAAATTCTGTCAGAAATATATGAATCTAGGACTTGGCAGGCAGTAGGAGCCATCTGTGTTTTCTTCTAGTTCTCTGTCATCTTAAAAATACAAAATAATCTAAACAGTACTTGCAGATTGCACATCCCAAATGTATTTGGAGGTTTTTGGGTACATGCAAATGTTATACTTAAATCAACCTAACTAGGGTTAGGTCAATC
>NW_005846142.1:0-762 GCF_000455745.1 Alligator sinensis
CCCCCTACATGTTGCCACTGGCTACCAGCCCCCTCCAACATGTTGAGGTTTGTTCCCTGTCCTGCCCCACCCCCACAAGGCAGAAGTGGATACTGGGGGCCTGGAATTGCCCCCTCCTGCCCTCCACACAACAGGATTGGGGCCAGGGGACCCAGTGCTGCCCTCATGCCCCAGCACAGTGGCAGAAAGTGAATGCTGAAAGGGAGTGTGAACAGGATCTCACCCTGTTTTTCCCCCCACCATCCCTCTCTTACTTGCAGCCTCCAGTATTTAAGGTTGAAGAAGTTGGGATTCAGAGGCTGTACCCATAATACCCATGCTTAATAGTTACAGATGCCCCTTTCCCCCAAGACCATCTCCAATCTCTGTTTGAATGTAGCTAAAATGTCAGCTTCCACTAGATCTGATGGCAATGTGCCCCACATTAATGGCACACAGGGTGAAAAATAACTTTCTTTTTTGTGTTTTAAATGCTCTCCCTACTTGTTGCATTGTGATCTCCAGTTGTGTTGGGAGACAGAGTCAATTATAAATCCCTATTGACTCTCTTCACTGTTTAATATTTGGTAAACCCCTCTCATAATCACCCTCACAGGTCTCTTTTCTGAACTGAACAGGCTTGGCCTCTTTAGTGTCTCCTCATAGAGAAGTGCCTCTTGCCCCTCACCATCCTTATTGCCATTCTTGGGACCTTTGATAGTTCTTTTACATCATTTTTAACAAGTGTAGGGAGCACAATTGAGCACAGTATTCAAGGTGGGC
>NW_005846143.1:0-762 GCF_000455745.1 Alligator sinensis
CACAGTTCACATGCATCTGAAATTCTTCCTATGTAAATTTAAAAAGAGGGTGGGGTGGGATTTTTCTTGGTTTCCTGTTCTGCCTCCTGCCTTCTTCCCTACCTCCCATCCCAAAAAAGGAAAAATAATTATCAGGTTGCAGAGGCAATGCTGGTACTGCCGTCCACAAAACAGGAACCGTGCCACATGCCACAAGCCTCCCTGACCCCGCCCGTGCCCCTGAGCTGTCATGACCACCACTGCCATGCTCTGCTCTCAGCAGCGGGGTGCGGAAAAAAAAAGGATTGGGAATCACTGCCATAGACCAATGAGCCACACAAAGCTTGGGTTGGTTTGAGATTTCAACCTGTAACCTCTCACAAGCAAAGGCAGACTCATAACCATAGTCTACAGAGCCACATCTACATGAGGATCCATGTGCGCCTCACCCCTGATCTGAGGTCAGGCCATGCACAGCTCCTGGTACCTTATCTCAGATATGTTGCAAAGTTTCACAAACAGCTTCTTTCTCATGGCACTGCAGGTCCTGCAGCTGCTTGTGCATGGTAGAGGCCACATTTGCCAGCCAGAGTGCAATCTCAGGGTCACGGGTGCTGACAGCCATGGCCCTGAGGATGCCCTGGCTCCAGCAAAGATGGGCCCAGGACTGCATCATCATTCAGGACTGGCTGGTGATGGCATTGGAGGACTCGCTAATGGACATACAGTCCTAGCAGGTGGAGGATGTTGCCTGCCAGGGTGCACAGGACTGGCATGAGGAGG
>NW_005846144.1:0-761 GCF_000455745.1 Alligator sinensis
CGAGGCGGCCGCTGCACTGGAGCCCCTCGCCCGCACGGCCCCACTCACCGCCGTGGTGCCCGGCCGCCCGTGGGGGCGATGAGCCCGGCCCCGAGGGGTGAGCATCTCCCCTCCCTGACCCGCCTGTCCCCAGCGAGGGACCTCGGGCCAGGCAAAATGGCTTGGCGGCCCACAGGCCGTGTGTTGGACAAGCCAGATATATAGAATATATCTAATGTGTGTGTGCATGATGCTGCATCAATAAAGTTGCACTGTGTATTTGGTCTGTAATTAGCAGGTAATTCTTATACCTTGCAATGGCTGTAATTTGGGATAAGTATGTGCTCTCCATCTCTTGACATCTTCAAATCAGGACGGGATGTCCTTCTGGTAAACGTGCTTTAGTGAAACACAGGCGACTGAATAAATCCGAAATAGGAGCGTCTGCTCGGGACAGCAGCCAAGGGGAGATGCCCCAAGTGGCGCCGCCCCGCACTTCGGCTTCCCAGGGCACGTGCAGAAAGGAGTACGGGAATTTCTGCCGCTGACTTCTGGCGGCGGGTGTGAGCTCGTGTCCTGGTGCGAGGACAGGGCAGACACGGCTCTTAGGGTGAATGTAATCTCTTTTATTGCACAGAAGAAATAGGTGGGACAATTCTTCTTTGCAGACTTTCAGGCACAAACTGCCTTGGTGAGGCTGAGGACGCGTGTGCGGATGGTCTGTGCTGCTCCTGGGTGGAGCGCTGAACCCACACAGGCACACACGAACGCGCACACGGCTC
>NW_005846145.1:0-761 GCF_000455745.1 Alligator sinensis
CAGTCCCAATTTCCATGCAGTTATAGAGTACTGGATTGTGGTCTCTCCTTGGAAAGGATGTAGAAGGAAACTCGGTAAAGCCACACTGTTGGCTTTATTGGAGTTCTTAGTATAGGCTGTTTGTTGGAAAGGTGAAAGGAGCTGCTACGTGTCATGTAAACACTGAGGGACTGGCAGCTTGAACATAATTTGGGATTGCCATAGTTAAACCTGGGGATGTTATAGGTGAATTAACTATCTACAGCTTCCCTACAGTGAAATACAAGGACAACCAAAACCCAGCATCACTACAGTCATGACGTGTACAGGAGCCCAAGTGTGTAGACACTTACAAGAAATCATTTCCATCCCTTTGGCATTGTCTGGAAGAAAACCATTAGCTCCCTTGCAAAACCCATACAGGAAAGCATGACTGAATGTCCCAGCACCTGAGTAATCACTGACACCTACCAGCTAAAAGCCATTATCACTCTCCTTTCAAACATTCTCATACCCTCCTTCCAGATCCCAAATAATCAAACCTCAAGAAAACTTTTTAACCCAGAACAGAGAAAAAACCAGTGATATTCTCCACCAGGGAATAAAGGGGATATAGGAGGTATGTAAAATATGTTTCAATAGTGCAGTAACAAATGACAGCATCAGCATCAAAGATAAAATTCAACAGATACAAAGACATTAGCTAGGGCAGAGCAGCATCTTAGAGACCAACTAGTTCAGCGAGACACAAGCCAAAAATTAGATACAGAGGCTATTTAAAA
>NW_005846146.1:0-761 GCF_000455745.1 Alligator sinensis
TACAAAAGTTTTAGTCTGCTTCTTTCATTGACTTTGCTTGTACTCTCTCTTATCCACTGTAGATTGTGATAGTTTT
The DNA here is from genome assembly GCF_000455745.1 of Alligator sinensis. Classification (NCBI taxonomy): domain Eukaryota; kingdom Metazoa; phylum Chordata; order Crocodylia; family Alligatoridae; genus Alligator; species Alligator sinensis. Next base: position 77 of record NW_005846146.1, read on the forward strand.
TCATATTTTAGTTTTTAGGAAATTTAACTTACGACTGGTTATCAGTGTCAGATCTCAAAAACATAATACTTGTTACATGTTACTTAAACCTTGCTGTGAGCATAACATTTGTTTACATCTTTAAGATTCATGGATATTTGCCATAAAGTTCCTTTTTAAATGCTCTCGTGCTGGTTAAGAGAAGATTTAACTGAGGGCCTCTCTCTACATTTATGCTAGAATTAACGTGTTAATTGCTAAACGGTAAGGGTGCTACGCATGCATCCAATTTAAGGCTCCATGATCCAGGGCTCCCCTCGCACCGACAAGTAGAATGGGCACAATTGAGATGTGATCCTATGCCCATATGCATGACGGAAGATGTGATTGTTGGGGGTGGGGATCAGATTCCATAGTGCCTCTAAATGAGTGTCATGGTCCTAAGTGTAGTGGAAGTTTCAAGTTGCAGGATGCCCTATTAATACTGCATTCAATTTGCTTCATATAATATATGCATGCTTATCTTGTGTTTTGACCAGAATAGTTTAGTTGGTATTCTATAATGGATCTGTACCTGAGTTAGAAACGTGGTACCTGTTTAAAGCTAAATGCTTAGTTGTATGTATGTTTAGTGAGAGGAAAATTGGAAGTCACTGACTACATGAATCTCCAGGCTGGCACAATTGCCTGCTTCATTTTTTTTTTT
>NW_005846147.1:0-760 GCF_000455745.1 Alligator sinensis
AAACTCATTGAAGAGCTCAGCCTTGTCCCCCATGTCTGTCACTCATTGCTCCTGCTTGTTCAGGAGGGGTCTTATGCTGCCCTGCGCCTTCCTTTTACTCCCTACATACCTAAAAAAAGACTTTTTGTTGTCTTTAATTTGTGTTGACAACCTTAGCTCTGCAGTTGCTTTGGCCTTTCTAACTGCCTCCCTGCAAGTGTGGGCCAAGTAGGTATACTCCTCCTTGGTAGCTTCACCCTGATTTGACCACCTATATGCCTCTTTTTTAACCCATAGGCTCCCCTGGATTTCTCTGTTTAGCCAAGGAAATTTTTAGGCCCCTTTCCCCCTATTCCCTTGCACTGGGATCATCTCCTGTCTCGCCAATACTCCTATCCTGCAGTGCTTCATTGACTAAACTCCTAAGCACACTGAAGTTAGGCTTCCTAAAGTCAAGCACTTCCACCCTACTACTTACCTTACCCACTCTATGCTGTATTGTGAATTCTATTGATTGGTGGTCACTGTCTCCAAGGTGACCACAAATCTGCAGCTCCCCTACCAGGTCATCCCCCGTAGCCAGCATCAAGTCCAGTAGGGCATTCCTCCTAGGTGGACTGTATACCTCCTGCATTAGGTGAAAAGTAGTTGGCACTCATGTGTAGACCCACATGAGTGTTACGTCACCATAGCACATCGGAGACCGATGAAGCACATTGCTACAGTGACATAGGGCAACATGTAGACACACCTACAGAGAACTAGGAAGCACCAGAATGTC
>NW_005846148.1:0-760 GCF_000455745.1 Alligator sinensis
ACAAGCCCTAAGAAATGAAGAACAAAACCTGGTCCCTTACAAGTCCATTACTACTTTTAAATACAATTATTTCTGTAGTACTTAGAAGAACATATTCTATAATAATGCATATGGAAATATAGTTTAGCTTTACTTTAACTTGGGAAAGTGGAGACCCATTATACTGCTAAATTAGATTAATAAAAGTACGAATGAATGAATAAATATTTTTGTGTAAAGCTAACCAAATAATTTTGCAGTAATTTAAAGCGCATGTAATAAGAACCACCAATGCTTATTTTAAAAGCAAACACACAATGAAATGAAATGAAATGAAAATCTGGTGCACTTACAAACTGATGATTAGAACAACTTTACATAGTACTTACTGGTAGTTGCTGCTGCAACACCTTTCTCATTGACAGAATCTTACTGCCATAACAAGGAAGACACAATATTAGCACTGTCTCCTGCCTTTTTTAGCCAGCGCAAGTTCAGGCCATGACTAGTGAAATAAGCACTGACCCTGTCCAAAACAGCGCAATCTGGGGTTTGGGTTGTTGTTTTTAACTGGGGCGGGGGAGGGAGGAGGGGTTCCCCTCAATAATAAAAAGAAAGCGTACTTCTCTGTTGGGAACTCCTCACCAGTCATCCATAACCATCTGCCTTTCTCCTTAGACAGTCCAAGCCAGTGGTAGTCACTTTTTATCTTTAGCTTCATTATTACAATATTCTGCATAAGAGAGAACATGCAACCTGTACACTATGCATTTATGGCATT
>NW_005846149.1:0-760 GCF_000455745.1 Alligator sinensis
TGCCACCTCGGCCATTTCCAAGGGGCCCGGGCCAAGCAGCGTGGCCACGCGGGAGCCCCGCAGCCTGTTTCTGGGTGACCGCAGCGTGAACCTTTGCAGATGCGACAACCGGCGTGGTCGGCAAAGTAAAGGAAACCATCCAACACAATTAAGCATAGCACAAGGCCGGAAAGGAAACATTATAAGGGACGACTGTACATTAAATCAACCAAATACACTAAATCATAGCTTTATCTTAAGATGTTAGTCGTAGCGATTGATGTAACCAAATGCACTAATGATATTTTGCTATAATAGATATATTTTGGTTAAGACGCTTAGATAATTTGTAAGAACGAAAACCAGCCCGTCAGAGACGACCGTAAGCTCAGGTGAAGAAGCAGCAGGCCGGCATTGAGCAGGGAGGAAGGGAGATAAGAAACCTTGGGCCTTCCCTTCCCAAGGGCACAAATCCCAACTCACGCGCACCTCCCAAGGCCACGCGAGACCTGGTCCCGTCCAGGTCCGAAAGTTTCAGAAAAAAAGACATTTAAATACAACCACTCCGAGGTCATTTATTAGACTATTAGACCCATCCTGCTGTCTATCAACGCAGGGCACGGGCTGGAGGGAAATTTGGAGAATTCCCTCGGCAAATTCAAGTAGACCTCCTGCCGCGCGGCGCGCGCCCTCCTCCCACCTCTCGCCTCGGTACAGGGGACAGCCCCGCTGTGCGGTTGCGGGAGCCACGTACGCTCTGGGATCAACGCTTGTTTTTATG